>NW_022158022.1:0-89760 GCF_003316985.1 Fusarium coffeatum
AAAAAAAAAAAAAAAAAGGGAGTATCAGATCAGGCTGACCATGTTCTTTGTCTTGTTTTTTTCCCTCTCTGTCCTTGATTAATCAGACGGTTCAGGCTTCTTGCTCCTGCAATCCCCTAGCGCGGGCGAGACAGGAGTGGTCCTGCGTATTTGGCGCGGTCAGCCCACCTGCGTCCTCCCTCTCGTTTCTTTTCCTGTCGTCATCTCTTTCCCCTGGACTTTCTTTTCTGTTCCTCCGTCACCTCACCTAACCTCTCACCTCCTCTTCCTCTTCAACAACCCACAAACCTCACCTCAATCTGCAGGTGAAAGACGCAGCCACAAGCATACGACTATACGATCGATATAACGAACGACGCCAGCACATTCGAGGTCTACTATGCAACCGTTATCATAAGAATTAAATACAGCAATAAAGCAACGAACGACGAGAACCGGCACCGACCGAATTACCATGGACGAAAACGAAGCCCAACACCGACGGGAACGATCACGAAGGTGGGAAAGGCGGGCACCAAGACCCAGCGGCGAGCAGAGCCTGACTTGACCTGGACTGGCTTGACTCAAGCCGGAATTTACGACGACAAGAGCACGCAATCCGGCGGCGACAAGAGCGTCACAGCGCCTATCCATGGAGCCCTCAGATGCCTGTGGACCTCGGATACGGGTTGAAATTATGGACTGGGGGGGCTAGTCCGACGCGGCGTGGTTGGTTACCTTTCGGCTTTTCCACTCAACTCATTTCAGATCCGACTCCTCTCACCTTCAGTCTGATTGCTGCTGCCCGTTAGCGTACCAAGATCACCTCGGCTGCTCCAATCACAATCGCGTACCCCCCGTTGGTGTCGGAGCGGACACCCACTACGATCAAGTTCCAGCCATGCTCGGTCCTGTCAAACCCTCCTCTCGCCCCCGTGGGACTCTTGTCCCAACCCAATCACCAAATCTTGCCAACCACCAGCAGCACGACGGGACCCTGAAACACGCTCCGCCCCCTTCGCTGATAATTTCCTCAGTCCACGCGCCCTCCATCGCGACGCGTCGTCACCCTACCAGCCTGAGATTACTGCGCAGTCGAATGTCGCCCATAGCGATGGTTGTCTCGCAAGCGTCTCATCATATTTGAAGAGTCATGCTATGATTTGAAGCTGCACCAGATAATTTCCGGCACAGCGCGATTCTGCAGCACCAAGCCTGATTTCCGGGCACACCGCAAAGCAATTTTTTCTTTCTCGATCAGGCGGCGGCGGCAACCAGCAGGTACAGTAGTAGGCAGGCTGTGGGTTTTTCCATTTTTCTTTTCTCTGGTGTCCTTTCGCCTTGTAGCCCCAGCCGCCCGCTGACTTAGTGAGTCATTCAACTCTGACCAACCATGAATCAGTCCACACCCAATCAAACCCCCTCGCAGTGCTAGGGAGGCTTGCTCTGTGCGCCCACTAACTGGATTCTTGCATCATGTACCGGGTACAACGACTCTTTGGCAGTTGCTATCCAAATTTGCAGTCGTCATGATGGTTCAGTTGTTGATCTTCATTCATTCTCCATCATCCTGCGTCTGATCTTTTTTATCGAACCTTGGTTTTATGTCGAAGTGATGCATGACCGTAGACTCTAAACTTTGGGGTCAGATCTTGGAAAAGTTGAGTATCGTCTTGCGTACAAATCCCAGTCTGCATAAATGATACGTTCCAGGACGGGGGATGCTGCGGGCAATTTGACGCCGAATGGTGACACGAAAATTTTGATTGTCAAGGATCGCCGAGTACCGTCCCATTACGAGAAGGCGCTCAAGAATTGGGGGGCTGCTGACAGAAGTACCTCACTAACAATTTCCTTGTTCCGCGACTTGCTCCCTGTCCAGTCCTAGACGTCCTAGACTTGGTCTGGACACTGACTCCACCTCCACCCAATGCTTTTGGTTCAAAGGTCCCTCCCTTATAACCAGTCTAAGCCTCACTTGAAATTCTCTAGGCTTCTACCAGGATCTGCCATGGATGTCTTGCAAGCCTCATGGCAATCTTGCTGAGTCCTGATCCGACTCCGCACTGCGTTACTCGCTTGGAAGATCGTGCTTTTTATGGGGACTTTTACCTCCATTCAGTGTTTTGAGTTATGTGTTCTGTTCACATGGGTTGAAATGCAGATAACCTTTGACCGACGAGTAAGTGTCTCTACTTTGTTTATTTTTTTGCGGTCAGTCACCGACTCTACGGTCAAACTAGAAATGCAACTCTATATGCGAAGCTCCTGCATGAGTGAACCACGTATTGTAAATGTATGTATGTATGTAGAATAACTTTTCTGCTTAAAACAAATCGTGCATACCCGCGGAAACCGCAAGGACCAGGCGCTCTCCATGCATCGGAGGTTCTAGATCTTGACTTTATCATCCCCCATGCTCACCTGCTGATAAGACCAAGAATCGGTCGGGAAGTTCATGCGGCTCAGCGGTTGTTCTCGCGCTTGCTGCCGGCTAAAAGAGGCCAACTTCCGTTGCCTTCTGCTTACTAGCACGCTTTTGGTTGAACACATGGAACTTCAAGAGTCTAGATAGATGTGTTTGTATCAAAGTAATATTTGGTAGCCTGCCTCTACTCCAGTATCCAAATGCTAGTGGCCTTTCGACAAAGTTGCTTCCCCCAACACGCCAAGTATGCATCCAGGTATATAAATCAGGTATCATACATAATAAACAATAATAAAAATAAAAGAGTTCTCAACTGAAACAAGTGTTTGCTTTTCTTATGTCATGTAGTACTTGGGACCCTCACCTCCCTGTGGCACCTGCCAGTTAATATCTTGGTGAGGAGCCTTGATATCACATGTCTTGCAGTGGATACAGCTATTTCGGTGTCAGTAACTGGGTTGGAATGAAAGGATGAAAATGTGATGGAACTTACTTCTGTGCGTTGATCTGGAAGCGAACGCCGTGAGGCTTGGATTCATCCTCAACATACTCGTACACGCCAGCTGGGCAGAAGCGGTTCTCCAAGCCCTTGTAAGGAGGGTATGTTGATTCGGTGTGAGCGTCCCAGTCCTTGACTTGAAGGTGAACAGGCTGGTCCTCCTCGTGGTTGGTTCCAGTACGGGAGACACTTGTCAGGATATCAAAGGTGAGCTTGCCATCAGGTTTCTCGTACTCGATCTTGGGACACTTGTCGGCGGGGAGAATAGCCTCGTGGTCGGTGGTCTTGTGCTTGAGAGTCCAAGGAACTCGACCCTTGAAGATATACGCTTCAAGGCCGGAGTACATAATACCACCATAGAGACCGAGAGGGTTGTGGAAAGAAGGTCGCATGTTGCGAACCTCGTGAAGCTCCTTCCAGATAGGAGAGTCCCTCAGCTTGTTCTCGTAGTCGTACAGGAAGACTGTGCCCTCGTCGGTCTTCTCACTAAGAGCAGTCCATGCTGCCTCAGCAGCCAGCATACCTGACTTCATGGCATTGTGTGTGCCCTTAACCTTGGGAACGTTGACGAAACCAGCTGAATCACCAATGAGCGCACCACCAGGGAAAGCGACCTTGGGAATGGACTGGAAACCACCCTCGATCAGAGCGCGGGCACCGTATGAAATGCACTTTCCTCCCTCAAGAACGTCGCGGAAAAGAGGGTGACGCTTGAGGTTCTGGAACTCCTGGTATGGTGACATCCAAGGGTTTGAGTAGTCAAGCGAGACAACGAGACCGATCTGAACAAGGTTTTCACCAAAGTGGTACATGAAAGAACCACCGTAGACATCCTTGGGCAACGGGTAACCCATTGAGTGTACAACCAAGCCCTTTTCGAACTTGGCAGGGTCAATCTCCCAAACCTCCTTGACACCAAGACCATAGGTTTGGTGCTGGCTGTCCCTCCTCAAGTCGAACTTGTTGATAACCTGCTTGCTCAAACTTCCGTGGCAGCCCTCTCCGAACATGGTGACTCGAGCGTGGAACTCCATACCTCGCTCGAAGGTCTCCTTAGGCTTGCCATCGCGACCGATACCAAGATCGTTGGTGGCGACACCCTTGACAGAACCATCTGAAGCGTAGACAACCTCGGAAGCAGCAAAACCAGGGTAGACCTCAACACCGACCTCTTCCGCACGCTCGCCGAGCCACTTGACGAATTGGTTCAAGCTGACAATGTAGTTTCCGTGGTTGGTCATCTGAGGAGGCGCAGGAATAGGAATCGCAGAGTTCTTGGTGAGGAATCGCATACGGTCTTTGCCAGCGGGCGTAGCATGTTCGAATCGGTTGGGGTTGTTTTCGTCGAGCCAGTCGGGAATCAGTTCGTTGATAGAGGTGGGTTGGATGACAGCTCCAGAGAGGATGTGAGCGCCAAGATCGCCTGCCTTCTCGAGGACAAGCACACGGAAGTCCTCGTTTCCAGCTTCGTTGGCAAGCTGCTTAAGACGAATGGCAGCACTGAGACCAGCAGGACCGGCTCCTACAATGCAAACATCAACCTCATCGGACTCGCGTTCGACGCTCGCGGGGTCAAAATCTGTGTCGTCGTCTCGAAGTCTCGAAGTGGTGCTAAAAGCGCGAGAAGCAATTGGTACTCTAGCAGCGGACCATACTGCCGTACTCGTCCTCCTTGGGATAGAGGATCTGGCAGAGATTGTGGCGGGAGAGAAGGTTGATCTGGCGGGACGCAGTTGAGTTCGAGAAAGCACTTGCGAGCTGCGCTGAACGTATCGCGAAACTGGTCGTGGGGCAGGCATGATGACAAGAAGAAGGCTGAAGGATGGAATTGAGTATATTCAGCCACCAGAAAGAATAATCAAGAGAGGAAAAGGAATCCCTTTTGGATTTGGAGAAGAGCTCGAGGAAGGAAAGAAATGTCCTGTCTTGGGGCCAGCGGCGACTAAAACAACTTTCGGCCTGTTGGACTTCTTTTCCTGGTGCGATTGTCTAGTGGGGGTGTTCTTGACAATTATCTCGTCATTAATTGGTTCTTTGGTGGGTGTCGCTTTAGATCCTGGGGCTTTGATCTCGGGTTTGTCTTTGTCTTTGATGGACTTTATCCTCGGGTCATACCTAGGTTATTGAAATAAAGGCAGATAATGATATTGCATATAATTTTGTTAAAGGCTCATTGTTACTGTATTTTTTGTTCCATCGACCAAATGAATTGTGTTGCTGTCTTGTTCTAGAGGCCCTCACCGGCAATCGGCTTTATATAACCGAGGCCACATTCTACCATGATACTTGTAATGTCTTAAGCTTACGGTTGGAACTCGGCTGATCAGCATTGCATCTGGTTTTCAGATGTAGTAACCTGGGGTATATCCGTGGCCGTGGTCAACGTTAGCACGTGCAAGTCTCGTCTCTAGTCTAGGCGATGTCATTATACATAATAGACGTTGGTCACATGTGCTTCTGATGCTGTAGTGACTGATCAATCAATCAACATAATCTCAAGTCTTCTCAGTGACTTCAATTGATTGACCATGGCTATTTCTTGTCATCAATGTCCATCATACAAGGGTCCATGATCAGTTACGTCAGTCAAGCGCGCCCATGCCCCAAGCGTTCGGTATTATGCTGCTCTTTTCCCGATGCTTTTATTCGGCTTAAATGTGTCGTGTGCCGAGGCTTTGTCTCTTGGGGTATTGGCGGATTGCTTCGGTATAGAGACTTCATTCGCCGTCTATTACCATGTCTTGCCATGATAATTTCATGAATGGTTTTTGCGAACTGTTGATGATCATTATATCTAACATTTCATGAGTGGTTCGAGTTTGAGTGTTCCTGGCGCATCTCAGAAGCTGATGGTGTGCGATCTCGCATTCAGAATCCAGATCTAGATGTCGGAATTGCAGGTGTTGACATAACACCCAACAATCACGTTTGATATACAGCAATGACATATGAACTCGAGAAACATCAGAAAATATGAATACAAAAATCACTGATTGTATTACCTATCCAATTTTAGGATATTGTTCTCGTAAGGACGCTGTATCTCGCAACTGCCAGTTCATTACGATTACCCTGTAGACCATCGAGATTTCGTATTTCCCAGGCTTAGCGTGTATCTCGATAATTTCATTCGGGAGAAGCAAACAAGTTTCGTGAAATCCAAAGAATAGAAGTTGGATCTATTATAGAAGCCAATCCGCTGCAGAATGTGTCCAAAACTGAACTACCAAATCGAATAGCAGAGCCACCCTTCACGAACCTGTCGTCCTACCCAACATTCCAACTTACACTAACGGTTGCATAAACCAGTATCTGACTAACTGATAGTCATCAGCAGACGCACCGCTATCAGCCAGTTCAGTCAGTGTACGACGGACACCAGATTGCTTCATGTCTACGTTCTGTACACATGAGGACAGAGACAAGGCCCAAAGGACAATGCTTCCATGGAGATCGACACATATGGCTGTAGGCCATGGATGTATCTCTATGATGGGTGTAATGTCGAAGAATGAGTCATAATGCTCGTTCATCAGTCTGAGACACTCTTCTCTGATGAGGTAATTTGGAGGAAGAAAGAAGTCGAATGCTGTGGATTCGTTCATGGTGTAAGCTGAGACTGTCTGAATTAGTGTAATGGTACACAGGATGTTGCTCAGCTGGTAATGTGAGCATTGTCGTCCATGATGATATCGTATTTATGTTTCTGGATGCACGAGACCCCAGGCAATCAGAGGTTCAGAGAACCACTCTGTGTATCGCAGCATTCGTGATGCACTTGTTCACGGCCTGATGGTGGAACTGTCACTGCTTTGCGATTGTATCTGTGGCTCCGATTTGAATGTTATTTTATCACTGACTTGTATGCTGCCAGGTGGATGTCAGAAGAATTGTCCTCTAAGGCTTAGTCTACAGAAATAAAGCAGCCTAAGTGCCAGTCTAAACTGACCTAAAATGACGAAGTTATTTCGTCTCTTATGCTCCCCGGTCAATTCCTCTGGCACTCAGAGGGCTGGACATGGAAATGATGGCGAAACAATACTGGGTACTCCCGAGATATACATAAGCTCCATTGTTGACGAGTCTTCCACAACAGTCTAGTAAAGGATAGTGTACTAGAGCTTGGGTGACTCTTCAAATATGCATTGCAACATAGGTAGATCATCAGCTGAGGAGGGATTAAGTTAAGCCTTGACAAATCGATCTAGGAACTGTAGTCTATCTGCACTCGCTTCCCCAGCTTCAACCCATCTTGGTCCTAGTCAGGGGTAGGGATGGCCATTAGTCTGGCTCCACCAACCCAGTCAAGACCCTGAAGATTTTCCCCCCTAAAGCGATGTCACAGTTTAGCCCATGCAAAACAACCCACCAACATGTTTCCGTTTCCTCGCTGAACAACGTCAAATGACGGAGACATTATCAAAATGTACCGTCTTCTTTCCTTTCTCTCAGGCGTAGCAGCTGTCACTGCTAGCTGTCCCAATTACGAGCAATTCGCCCGTCAGCAGCATGAACCGCTATCTACAGGACGCTATGCGTTCCCACTTCAGCGACCCAGCAAAGAATGTCGCACCTATTCAGTGCCAGCAGTCGAAAACGTAATCTACGACCAGATGGACCAAGCTATTGGTGATCCAGATCTTTATCGCCTGTTTCTGAATACATGGCCTAATACGTTGGATACGACTGTGAAGTGGAGGGGGGTTTCCGCAGACAATGCAGAGGAAGAGGTAGAGTGATGATGCACAACACCAAAGTTGAGATCATGCAACTGACAGACACACTTTAGCTGGCATTCATAACCACTGGTGATATTAACGCTGAATGGCTACGCGATAGTGCAAATCAATTGCAATCATATAAAAGTTTACTCTCTTCTAGTGTGCCGACCGACGAGAACGATATCGCCTCTCTGTTCCGTGGAGCCATCAACCTTCAAGCTCGATACCTCACCAAGTCACCATTTTGTAATGCCTTCCATCCGCCACCTGAAGCCAACCTACCTCATGGAAAGAGGTCCATACAGTCTCGTGATACCGTCAGCCCCAAATATGATCCCAATTTTGTCTTCGAGTGCAAGTATGAACTCGACTCTCTCGCCGCGTTTCTCCAGCTATCATGGGACTACTACGAAGAGTCAGAGGACGGAGACTTCTTTGGCAAGTTCGGCTGGGTTGAAGCCGTGAAGAAGATTATGAAGGTCGCGGAGCATATGCAGGAGGGCACGTATGACGAGCAAGGCATGGTTCAGAAGCCAGCTTACACATGGCTGCGTAATGCCGATAGTGCCTCGGAGACTGTGTCTAATCATGGTCATGGAGCGCCTGTCAAGGGTCATATTGGTCTAGTACGCAGCTTCTTCCGACCATCCGACGATTCATGCATCTATCAATACTTCATACCCGCGAATATGATGTTCTCGAGGTATCTCACCTCATGCGCCAAGATAATGCGACCCTTGGACGAGGAGCTTGCCAAGAAAATGGAGGCAATGGCAAGTGGTATCGAGTATGGAATCAACCAGCACGCTATCGTTCAGCATCCCGTGTTTGGCGAGATGTATGCCTATGAGATCGACGGGTTTGGATCCCATATTCTCATGGACGATGCGAACCTCCCCTCTCTGCTTAGTATTCCGCATATGGGTTACAAGCCAGCTTCGCAGCACGTCTACGACAATACGCGGGCCTTTGTTCTCAGTTCTTCCAATCCATACTATGCACGAGGGCCAGTTCTTAATGCCACAGGCGGACCGCATCTTGGTCCTGGGATGGCATGGCCTATGGGACTCATCGTTCAGCTCTTGACGAGCGACGACGACGACGAAATTGTGGATGGGATTCGGCAGTTGATGAACTCGACGAGTGGACTTGGCCTCATCCATGAGACCGTTAACAGCTTCAATGAGAAGCATTGGACAAGATCATGGTAAGTAATGCCCCTACAAGGATGAGTGAGAATGGTACTGATGGAAGTTAGGTTCTCGTGGGCCAATGGATTGTTCGGTCAAATGATCTTGGATTTATACAAGAGAAAACCAACGTTGATAGCCAAGGGCTATCAGGATGTCCAGAAATAACGATTGATTCAGGTGCATTGCGTTTTGGGTAGCAGAAGACTGGACTTTGGCATTATAGTAGACGAATTAATAGACCAGCTCTGAGACCAATTGGTCTTTGTATCCTAGGCCAGCCGCAGGGTGTCGGAAGAATTGGCCGCTGTGAAAATAAGAGACGAAATGTTTTGATCACCTTATGCCAGCTTAGAGTAGCATTTAGAGTAGCACCTAGACTACTTTATACTTCATTTATCATGTGGACTAAACTAGGTACCCACTAATAGCAACAATTCCATGACTCCTGGCTCCCTATGCATCATGTTTCATTAACACCGGTAACCATGCTTAGCTCAAATCAAAACCTGCCCCGGACTGCACAGCGTAGAGCAATTTCTCACGAAGCGTCTTTTCCGAGGTGTATCTCGGGAGCTTGAGCAAATTGACACATGTGCTAGTGCTTGGCAGCCTCTCCTCATCTGTACCTCCATCACGAATACTGAACTGTGGCCTCAACTGCGAGAAACCCAGCAGCGGTGCTCGAGGTGTCGAACTGACATACTTGAGCACGTCACGACGTTGAGCATCTGTAAAGCTGCGCATAACCTTCCAAAATAGCTTGATAGTGTCGTGCTCTTCTCCGTCGTCACCGATTTCGTAGAGGCCGCTGTAAATGGTGTTTTTACGGAGGTCTTCGATATCAATCTCGGACGAGTCACCACCAACGAGACGCTGAAGCTCCGACTGATTGAACATGGAAAGCCAAGTGGGACGAATGATGGAGCGTAGGCCACGTAGGAAGGCTGTGGTCTGGGGAGAAGGTTGCACCACCAAACGATGGCGAGCAACGTACGAAATGTATAGTAGTCGATTGTCATTCGTAACGTAAGTCTGGTCCCCGTTGGCTATCAATTTCTTAACAACAGTCTTGACCGGTGCACCCGGTTCCGAGACTTGATCTGCTATCGTGAAGTCGATGCCTAATTCGGAAACGTCACCTGTGTAATTTTTGAGTTGCAGCATACCATTGTAAAGCTCTATGTCCATATCTCGAAGGTCGTTGACGCTACCCTTGTAATTCCTCTCGTCGGTGGGACCTGCCGATGCCCACTTGAGGAGGAAGAAGCCGGCGAAGGTAAGGTCGACAAGAATACCTTCGTACATGCATTTACCGACGATTCTTCCAAGGAATTCGAAGCGTCTCAGTAAGCTTGCAATACTGTCTCGGTATTCGTTGTCCGTTTCCGAAAGACCCCGACTTTTGAGCTGTTCACGGGCAACGTCAAGGGCCGTAGGATCAGGGAAGAGTAGCCCCCTCTCGTTTGAGGTAAACATGCCCTTACCATGCTCACCAAACGCTTCCGTCGTTACGCTGATAAGGAATTCCTTTGTAACACCTCCGCCATCAATTCCTGCCTCCTGGGCACCAAATTGATCGACGAATGTGATTTGAATAGGGTCCTTGAGACCCTCCCCAATTTCATAGAATTGTTTGTAAGCATCCTCGAAGAGCCGCTTTCGTGAGATTTGTGCATGGTGTCTTGCGAAAGGACTTATAAAGGAAGGTGGGTTGTTGCCCTCTCTCTGAGCCCGATCCAGCTGGATGAATTGGCGGAAGATTTTGACACGCGTTTCAAAGGGAACAGCATAGGGCATGTGCTTCAGGATCTCCAACTTAGGCCCCATCTCTGCCATACGACGCTCTCTTTGGGTTCGTAGTTGCTGAGCCTTTAGTCGCTCGAGCCTTGCGTGTCGTGACAATCGTTGACCTGCTATGGTCGAATAGAACCCGGGAACATTACCATAATCGCTCTCCATATCATCATCGCTATCGTCTGAGTCTGCCTCGAGCTGCCGTTTCTCTTCTGCAATCACGGCGGATATGAAGCCTTCCTGATCAAGCTTTGATGTCATGAGCCAATGTCCTTGACGCAAGAATTGTTTCCTTGAATCTCGCTCATACAGCATTTTCATGGCTGACGTCACGATGTTCCGCAAGCTGTCAAGATCCAATCTTGTCGGACTCTTAAACGGTTGTGTGCCCTGGCCCTGACTCGTTGGTGCTTCTCCAGTACCGAAATAGGCGTCCATGCGGCGTTGAGAAGTTACCTCCGAATTATTATGCAACCTGGAAAGTTCCTCAGCTTTGTAGTGGAGGGTGAAAGCTGTATTCTTAAGGAAACTCGTCAGCATTTCGACATCTTTTAAAGAAAGACTGCAGGATCGAATGCGGGAAGTCGGTCGATCTTGTTGCATAACTGGTGGATAAATGCCACTGAAAAAGTCCTCATCATCGCTCAGGCGGAGAATGAAGATGTAGAGCTCGAGGAATAAGAGGGCGATCCGCCAGTCTTGTTCTTCTTCCGAAGAGCTCGCTCCCGACGCACCAAGATATCTGCGCAGGATATCCAGAGGCGGCTCCGACTCTGTCCTCAGTTTGTGGAAAACTGAGGTTTTGGACATCATATGCCATAGGAACTTGATGGTTGGAACATCGCCGTGGAGTGTGGGAATTTCCTCAAGGAAGAGGCGCATTCGTATATCGTCACCGCTGGAGGGAAAGCACCGGAGAAGGGTCAAGATATATCCCGCAAGGAAGCTTGTAATCTGGTATTCTTGCTGTGATGATCCCGCCAGGTTGATAGAGAAGTCGTGTAATGTCTGTGAGATACCATTACTGTCCACCAGGGATATCAGTTGAGAAGTAACATATGGATCGAGTGGTGCTGCAAGTGGCTCTTCAGAGTCATCTTCATCATTTTCACTTGTTCTGATCGAGAGCCGAACGCTTATCGTAGAAGATAGAGCTGATAGCTGAGTGTATAGTGTTTCCAATATACCCGTACCAGTACTGGAAGTGGTGCTGAAGCGACTCAGATCGATAAAGTGAGCAAGCTGCCACAGTTGAGCATCCTGGGAATATCGCGGACCTGAACTTGACGACAAACCGGCCACAATAGCCTGTGATAGATGGGAGAGGATGATTGTATTAGATAAGCTGGAGACATTCTCCTCGAAGAAGCGAACGTTCTCGTTTGTCAAAAACGAGAACGCGAAGGCGTGATACACTTGTGGAATCGCTGGAAAATGTCAGTAGAGTCCTGTAAATACAACCAAAAGACTAACCTTCTGGGGAAGAGATCTCAAGTGGGCTGGTGATAGCTTGAATCACAATATCTCGCCACTGGGCATCAAGCTCATGGGCTTGGCACACTTTACCAACCACTTTATAATAATTGTCGATCGAGGGGAGACCCAGGTCAGGATGACTCGTAACCAGGCGGATGGCAAGTTTGAAGACAAAGTGTGTATCGCTGGAAAGATCTCTGCACATGTGTTAGAAGTTGGCTAAATACAAGTTTCTCGAATGTAGAATCCCACGTACCCTGCCGATGCGGATTTATCTAGAGCAAGTAGAAGCAATCGAACAAGCTGTCCTACTCGTGAGGGATGCACGTCCGTTGGTGCAATATCTCGGAGATCCACAGACTCGGTATCACGCGCATAACAGATAGCTCTTCGAATGTCGTCATCTCGTCGCAGGGCAAAGAAAGATAGAAGCAGGGTAAATGCTTCAGGGAGTCTTTCGGAGGGAGATTTGTTGGATTCGGGACCGTATAGAGCATCGAAAGCATTCCTCTGAGATTCTCTCAAATCTGCCCTTATTCTGTAACCCCTCCATGTTCGTTGGATCTTGCCAGCCGCTTTTAGTCTTGTTCGTTCAACTTGTCGCTTTTCACGCTCGGCTTGGGCATTTGAGACTGTTTTGGTGGCGTTCGAGACGGCCGAAGGCGACCACGATGTATTGGAGGCAAAAGGGTTCCCGACGGAACCACTGAGGTTGACATTTCGAGGGCGTCGTGAGTTGCCCGTGAATGTTGAAAACATAGCTGTGGTGTGCGCTGCCGGGAGCGGCGGTTGGAGGGGGATCGGTCGTTATATGCACTGGTAGGGATGACGGGAGAGGTGGACGTCACTTATGGGGCAGGGGTCATGATAAGATAAGAACCGGGAGCTGACAGATCAGGCGGGCGAAATAATTCGGTCACTTTATGCTAACTTAGACTAGAAATTAGGCTTTTTTATTACAGAGGCCTAAGCCTGGGAGGACAACCTTTCTGTCACCTAGGTACCTGACGTGGGCATTTGCGTGTTGCGCAAATGCGAGTTAAGAATCACTGAACAATACGACTATGCGCTATCGAGCGCACAGAAGCACACAGAGCTTTCCAAAAAGTTATCCCTGTGTCCTGTCTTTTATTCTCCTGATGAGCGTGCGCTTCGTGAATCGTCAAATTGAGATTGCTATGGAAACTGATGTCGAAGATTACTAATGTCCGTATGGAAATCTATGGCTCACCAAAGTCACAAAGTGCTCGTAAAGGCACGAAAACGCTTTACACTGGCTGACTCATCACTTTGATGGCATCTGAGTGTCCCTCATGGTATCAAAAGAATTGGACCAAGAGCATAAGAGACGAAATAATTTGGTCGCTTTATGCTAGCTTAGACTAGCAGTTAGGCGGCTTTATTATGGAAGCCTAAGCCTCAGAGGACAATTCTTCTGTTGCCCACCTGGTTTTGTACTTCATATAAAACACTCTTGAATCGTGCTGCAGCTGATGCGTTGCCTTGGGTGTGGTATATGGACCTAAAATGACTAGGAAATAAATGCAAAATAATGTCCTCGTTATAAAACTGAATATTGATACAGCCTCATGATCTTATCAGTTCGTTTTTATATAGTGATCATCCGGTAGACCGAGTTCACGAACTTTTATACTACAAATCCTTTATGTGAAACCCACAAGATGGTTTGGTTGAGAACAAGTCATATATCAACTCTATCTCCCCAAGGGTTCTGCTCTTTCGTAAACCTTGCATCTTATCGAAAGTTACTGTGACGGCACCATGCTTGATATCCGAGGCTGGCCTTGGCTGGCAGGCTGGGTATCCCAATTCAAGAGGCCATTCGTTTGAGTTCATGCGAGAATATACTGTACATGCGTCTATCTTTGGCGGTGTAGATGTGTAGTTTCAAGCATCATAGCATGGATTTTGACTCTAAAGGCGGCTAGCGCATCGGGTTGTCTTGATGTCCATTTGCTTTTTCCAACATCCCGGCCAGAGCATGAGGAGAAATGCCATTCTGCCGGCGTACGGTTGTAGGATATGAGACAGGATATAGTTAGAAATCGTCATAGTCTCGTTTTACAAATCCATGCATAAATACGTAAAAAATGAAATTTCTCGCACAGTTTGTCCTGTTTTCTTCCAGACCAATTGCCTAGGCTAGGACTATTTGCTAGCTTCGCAACAGCGTGGCATGGCGTGGTTAAAGATTGACAGAAATTTCAACGTTTGCCATTTTCTGCACGGCGGCGCCGCAAGTACCTTGGCCACTACCGAGATGGTCATGATAGGGCACGTGTCCCCGCATCTTAGCAGTGTAAGGTGTGGTTCAGAGCATGAATCTGTTAGTGACGAGCGTATGCACTACCCGTCTGCTTATCAAGGCCAGCTGGCAAGTACCCCACTTACTCAAGGCACCTTTCTCTTCTGGCAGGTCTGAGTGCGACAGTGACGGAAGGGAAGGTTGGTGGCAGGTTCAACTCCACCAATCCTTCCCCCTCCACCATGACCACCCACCACTGGAACTAGGATTGGTACTGGCCATGACTGACCATGACTGACCAAACCAAACTTAAAAAAGTACGTACCTTGTAGCCTCTGAAGTTAGGTCCAGTCAGTAAAGTAAGTGCGGCCAAGCAAAAAAATAATTTCTATCACAGGCGACGAATTTCTCTTTCTTCCCTCCTCAACCGCAAACCAACCTTTATAAACAAACCCCAAAAAACCCATAAAGTCGAGCCAGTCCGGAGGAACAGTATTCGTACTAGTTCTCTGTTTCTGCTCACTTCATTTCCACTCGGAAGAAAAACACAAAAAAAAACTTGAAAAAACCCCAAAATACACAACCCACCACCCCCTCATCTCACGACCCTCTCTCATCTTTTCCTCTTTGTCTCTCTCGCGACACCGCCCGAGTGACTTTTTCTCCCTCTTACAACCTGTTTCACTATCGTCTTTGAGTCTTTCTAAACTCGAAGACCTTTGAAACTCCCTGCGGTAGCCTCGCTTTGTTCGTTGCTCCGTTCTCTTTGTTCGCTAAAGGTCCAGTACCACGCGAACTTGATCCTCTGTCGGCTTCATAAACAGGTACATTTGCGCTCTTGTCGTCTGTTCTCTCATATCCTTGAACCCTTTTTTGCCTTGATTATTTTTTTCTTTGCAAAATTCCACTTTTCCTCGCTGCCCAAAAACCTGCTTGACCTTTTACTTACCACTGTTTTACTCCAGGTTCATACAAAAACCTAGAAAACCGATATTCACAATGGCCGCCAACGCTGCTTCCAGCGCTGTTGACCAGCTCGCCAACGACCTCAACAACACCTCCCTTAACGGAAGTGAGGCCAAGGCTCCTGCCGTCGACACTGCCGTCGCTGCCGCCAGTGACGATGCTGCCGCTCCCACCCCCACTGCGGCTAACCCTCACCCCCAGAACTCGGCCTCTCTCTACGTCGGCGAGCTCGACCCCTCTGTCACCGAGGCTATGCTCTTCGAGCTTTTCTCTCAGATCGGTGCCGTCGCTTCTATCCGTGTCTGCCGTGATGCCGTCACCCGTCGCTCTCTCGGCTACGCCTACGTCAACTACAACGCTACTGCTGATGGTGAGAAGGCCCTCGAGGACCTCAACTACACCATCATCAAGGGCCGCCCTTGCCGTATTATGTGGTCCCAGCGTGATCCCGCTCTTCGCAAGACTGGCCAGGGCAACGTTTTCATCAAGAACCTCGATGTCGCCATCGACAACAAGGCTCTCCACGACACCTTTGCTGCTTTCGGTAACATCCTGAGCTGCAAGGTTGCCCAGGACGAGAACGGCAACTCCAAGGGCTATGGTTTCGTTCACTACGAGACCGATGAGGCCGCTTCCCAGGCTATCAAGCACGTTAACGGCATGCTTCTCAACGAGAAGAAGGTCTACGTCGGCCACCACATTCCCAAGAAGGACCGCCAGAGCAAGTTCGAGGAGATGAAGGCCAACTTTACCAACGTCTACGTCAAGAACATTGCTGCCGATGTTACTGAGGATGACTTCCGTCAGCTCTTTGAGAAGTATGGTGATGTCACCTCCTCTTCTCTGGCTCGTGACCAGGAGGGCAAGAGCCGTGGTTTCGGTTTTGTCAACTTCACCACCCACGAGAGTGCCTCCAAGGCTGTCGACGAGCTCAACAGCAAGGATTTCCACGGTCAGGACCTGTACGTTGGCCGAGCCCAGAAGAAGCACGAGCGTGAGGAGGAGCTCCGCAAGTCTTATGAGGCTGCTCGCTTGGAGAAGGCCAACAAGTACCAGGGCGTTAACCTGTACATCAAGAACCTTGATGACGACGTCGACGATGATAAGCTCCGTGAGATGTTCAAGGACTTTGGTTCCATCACCTCCGCCAAGGTGATGCGTGAGACTCCCACTGAGGGTGACGAGGACAAGAAGGAGAAAGATGAGTCCAAGGACGAGACTGAGAAGGAGAACAAGGAGGAGACCAAGGAGGAGGTCAAGGAAGAGCCCAAGGAGGGCGAGGAGTCCAAGGAGGACAAGAAGGCTGAGAAGAAGACTGACAAGAAGCTCGGTAAGAGCAAGGGCTTCGGTTTTGTCTGCTTCAGCAACCCCGACGATGCTACCAAGGCCGTCGCTGAGATGAACCAGCGCATGTTCAACGGCAAGCCTCTGTACGTCGCTCTGGCCCAGCGCAAGGATGTCCGCAAGAGCCAGCTTGAGGCTAGTATCCAGGCTCGCAACCAGCTCCGCATGCAACAGGCCGCTGCCGCTGCCGGTATGCCCCAGCAGTACATGCAGCCCCCTGTCTACTTCGCTCCTGGCCAGCAGCCTGGCTTCATGCCCCAGGGTGGCCGTGGTGTCCCCTTCCCCCAGGGTGGTATGGGAATGCCTCAAGGTCGTCCCGGTCAGTTCCCCTACCCTCAGCAGGGTGGCCGTGGCGGTGTTCCCCAGCAGATGCCCCCCAACATGTACGGCATGCCCGGCCAGTTCCCTCCTGGATACGGCCAGCCCGGTACTCCTCAGTTCATGGCTGCTATGCAGGCTCAGCAGGCTGCTCTCGGTGGCCGTGGCGCTCCCCAAGGTGGTCGTGGTGGTCCTCAGGGTATGCCTGGCATGCCTCCTATGGCTGGCAACATGCCTGGCTTCCCCCCTAACACCCGCCAGGGTGGCCGAGGTGGTCCTGGCCGCAACGGCAACGGACCTCAGGGTGGCCGTGGTGCCGAAGCTGCCGGATCATCTGTCCTTCAGCAGCAGCTTGCTTCCGCTCCTCAAGCTCAGCAGAAGCAGATCCTGGGTGAGCTGATCTTCCCCAAGATCCAGGCCATCAACGCCGATCTTGCCGGTAAGATCACCGGTATGCTTTTGGAGATGGACAACAACGAGCTCGTCAACCTGTAAGTTCCTTCTGTTTGACTCATTTTGTAATTGGTAACTAACATGTGTCATAGTATTGAGGACGACGCTGCTCTCAAGGCCAAGGTCGACGAGGCTCTTGCTGTCTACGACGAGTACGTCAAGGCTCAGGGCACCGATGGTGGTGAGCCCAAGAAGGAGGAGGAGACCAAGGCTTAAAATCTTCTCTGACTGACATCATTTCCTTTTTTCTTCATGGTTATCTGACTGGGCATCCCCCTCAACTGGAACGACGAAGCCTCTACGGGGCAATTTATGGAACAATCAGCAACGAAACATGCTTTACGAACCTGTGCTACCCAATCTGAGGGGGCGCATTATGTACAGATAGACTTGGTTGCTATTTCTTCTCAGGAAGGGAGATTCAAAAGTTTTGGGACTTTACGGTGGCTGGCTCTCGTTGCGAACCTTCGCTTGCTCACAGCAACGGCGTCGGCGCTTTCGGGAGAACCCACCAGGACGGCGTTGACGGTTTTCTGACACTCTGGCTGTTGGCCTATACCCCCCCTACCAATGGTCCTCGTTTGCAGGCATGATCAACGCAGAGGTTTTATGCGGTTAGGGTTTTAATGAAAGAAATGTTAAAGTACTTGCCTATTATGCACGTGAAGATGATCTCGCAATCGTGATGTAGCGCGTCGTAATTTTGAGCATGTGAAATGTGTTATTTGGTATTCTCTAAACTGAAATCTAGAGCTGTTCATGATATACACAGAAGCAAGCCGGCGTGGCTGTAATCAACGCCTTTAACCAAACACCTGCTTAGTGCAGAAGAAAAGCAAAACCATACCCAAATCCATCCGAAACTACCTGAATACAAAAACAAAGCTGATGCTATGCCAACCGAAGATGTATAATAAACCGTACATGGCTTTCTCCAGGGCGCCTGTTCTTAAAGGGGATTCACGACAACAGTGTCGGCTTTTTCCTCAATTGTATATTTCTTACTTGGAACGGTGCCGAATAACGTCTCCATGACTTTGCCCTTCTGCTGTTTTCTCACATCGCCGAGGTAGTCACTGACGTCGCTCAAACCCCGAATCTGGTCCTCGAGGGTAAGCGTTGTAGAGTTGACACCGCGGACAAGAGGCGAGACAAGTTTGCTGCGAAGTGTCTCGAGTGATGCCTTCAACGTCAAGAGTTTGCCGTTATGGTCAACGAGAATACCCTTGTTGCGCACCGTCTTCTCACGCACATCACGCAACAACAGACGGTTTTGCTCAAATTTGCGTAGTTCGGCAGCTCTTGTGCCAAGGAGTCGTGTCCAGAGGCTGGAGAGCATATCGGCGTGGAGCTCTTCCTGTGCAGACGATTCTCGGACGACTGTGCGGGCAAGGTTAAGAAAGTGATGGTCGACTGCTTCGAAAAGTGCGAATAAGGTGACACTATGCTGCAGCTCGGCTTGGATCGAATCCTCGAGGAGAGTGAGGAACTCAGTGAAGAGGAGCTGTACCATGCGCTGCTCCCTTTGCGGGTTCGAGAGACCGAAAACATGACTGGTCAAGCGACCAAGGGTTGTCGGTGAGCCGGTAGCATCTTCGAGGATGTGAGCTTCAGAAAGGAGGTTGTGGATGTTGTCGTAGGCGGACGATATGGTCGATGGCGAAGGAGATGAGTTGAGTCGATTTAGGTGCATCTTTGCCCAATCCATGACGTTGAGGATACTGTGAGATGTTAGAGCCTGAGAGAAACTTGTCTATGGAATGGCTTACCCATCGATATCACCGTCAACTCTGGCAAAGAACTTGGTCATTTCCAGTGCCAGTGTTTTCATGGTCTCACTGAGGGCGTCCAGATCCGACACAATACTATGTGCATCTCGCATATCGCTGCTACGCACACTTTCGCCAAGATCCCAGACAGCGACACTTGTAGCCTGGAGATCATGTACTTGCACGACAGCATGCTCGGAGTAATAAATGAGAGGCTCGAACGAGCGAGCGAGACCTGCTACCTTGACAAGATCGCCAACTGGACGCGGGGCAGCGGGCTGTAAGAGTGACTTGAAGATGGAGACAGCGAAGAAGGCGACAGCAATTGTAGTCAGTGTTGTTGGCCATGTTCGTGTCAGGGCTTTGTAGTGATCACGGACGGAGTTGATGGCTGTCTCAATAGGTTCAGTGCGATGCTGAACTTCTGCACGAACAGCAAAGCGGATATCTTAACTATGTTAGCACAGATCGAGTAAATCATGTCACGTTCACTTACAGTTGTCAGGCGATTGTTCATGTACGCTTAACTCCTTTACAGGACTTAGCCTTTCTTGGAGTTGAAACTGCAATGTTGTGTCGTCAAAACCAGGGCTCACACTCCTCCCCTTTTCTGGACTTTGACTTCCTTTAGGCAACCTTGTGCGGATTGCCCTCTCTAGAACCCCGTCGTCCTCACTGTCGTCCAGCTCAGGCGAGCTCTCCATTAAGGCACTCATGCCTCGAGGTGGAAAATCTTCAGGGCCTCTCCAAAAGCCACTACTCCGGTTTCCGTTTCCTAGTCTTCTCCAAGCTGGAGGTGAGTACCCACCCGCGGACGCGATCTCCGAGTCCTCGAGATCCCCTTCTGTCAGTGCTGCTTCGCTGCGGTGGGCTGAGAGGTGGCGCAGCGATGGACTTGGTGGGAGATCGAAGTCCTGTAGGGACCCGTCCAGAATGTCGAGGGGATCCATGATCACGGCTATGTTTTGAGGGTGTTGAGCTTTGGCGAGAGTCTCGACGAAGGCGTCGTTCTAGCTCTTGGAACTGAAGTTGCTTTTGTTGTTCGAGCAGTAGATGCTGTTCATGCGCTAATTGTTGTTGTTGAAGGTAATGACGACGCTGTGCCAGGACAATGTCCTGTCCGGAGACGACCAATTGCTGCTGATCTTCAAAGACAAGCCCAGATGCAGCAAAGGGTGGTGCTGGGAGGGCCTTTTCCGTCCTGGGCGGTAGGTGATGATCTGTCGGATCTCCAAATATTGGCCTTAGAATCGATGCCAGAGATGGCAATGGTATGCCGAGGCTGGGGAATCGGAAGGCGACAAGACGAGGTACGTAGATGATAGCAAAGACAAGTAATAAAGCAACAGTGATGAGGTAAGTGCTTGGAGCAATTGTAATGCTGATAAGCGAGACGTTGTTGTTTACCGTGAAGAAGGAATTCATAGAGACGATTTAGGGCTGAGTCACAACAGCGGTTTCTGTTTCTGTCTTGTCTTTGACGGTTGGAGAAAAACGGTTTCAAGTAAAGTTTATTGAGGCGTTGTAATATCGATAATTGGTAGGTAGAGGAAAGGAGGTGAGAGGGCAGATAGAGTCTTAAAAGACGAATTGAGTATCCAACTATTTGCAAGGCAGGTGAGAGGTGAGGTGGTAGGTGGTAGGTGGTAGGTGGTAGGTGGTAGGTGGTAGGTGGTAGGTGAGTAGGTACGTAGGTACTGCATGCAAGGATGAGGTGTGCAAGTGCAAGTGGAAGACAAGGCAAGGCAGGAACCTAAGAATGGAGGTCGCAGGTTCCTTGACCGACCTGTGGTTTTAGGTACCAAGGAAGGAAAGAGGGAAAGGAAAAGGAAAGGACGAAAGAATAGAATTTGGGAATGGAAGGAAAGAAGGCGAAACATATGAAACACAAGTCGATGTTCGGCTATTTGACTAAGATAAGGTACATAGATGATGCGTATCACTTGCAGCTGAACCAGGTACCAACAACAACAAACGTTGCCGTTGAACTGAGATCGTCCCTCCAGGTCCCCTCGCTCTTGCCCTCACTCACCTCAGTCAAGTCGCAACTTCCCCTCCATGGACCCCATAATCGACGAGGTTGGGCCTGCCCTGGACAACGCATAACGTCCAATCAAGCCCCGCCAACCGTGCATAGCAAGCTCCATTTCTCGAACGTCCCGCACTAGTCCGTATAGAGAAAGTCCACTTTACGCGTTTGGATGATTGAAACGCGAAGTTTAAGAGGTCACATGGTGCCTTTTTGTTTATTGTTGTCTCAGATCTCCCTTATCTTTTCCCTCTTTGTTCTCTTTATGATGTGATTCAATACGCGAAAACTACAAACGAACTACCGCGTTATTGTTATTCGCTATTAGGTCAATCGTAGGCATTCACGGGCCTTGACCGTGTTGTTTTTAGCTCGCATAGCCAATAAAGACCGCCACTATGACTCGATGGTCACGCTCTTGATACGCTGGCAGCGCTCTGTTGTTGATGCCCAGACTAGGAACAGAGCCACTTTACCTAGTGGACCTGAGTCTGTACCTTGGGCCTTGGTGTAGGCCATCAGACCAGCAAGGGCTGCAGCACAGCAAGCACCAAAGATCTTGCAAGCTCAGGCCAAGACAAGATGCTCTCGCGGACCGAGCGGAAGACGGATGAGGTCAAGGTGACAGATGTAACTACAGTAATGGAATGCCCTGCATAGATAATGCATGGAACTAATGCCCTATCTGGACTGAATTTCTGCACTTTATTATATTAAAATCATTTTGTTTAATTTATAGAACCAGTATAGCTGCTGTATATCTAGTCTATCCAGTCAGTCAACCACCGTCTCACTGCCATTTATCTTTTCAAAATGGTGGTCCAAATCTCATGCCCATAAAAGCAACATGCTCGCCCTTCGCCAATACATGCAACCGACCTTGGAATCCAGTCCAATGCAATACAACTCTATGCACAGATGCCAGCATCAGGGAATCTCAACGTTGGGATTCTTTTCTTCAATGTCCAACTCACAGCACAGCCGTCCTAAGAATTCAACTCTTCTCATAGACGCCTTGAGTCTCATTCCCCAGCCGACACACTCGATTATAGGCTGAGAGCACTGCGTGAATAGCTCAATTACCGTTTCCGTCGCCATGGGTTTGCTATCACCAATAGCATTCTGCAGGTTCAAGCCGTCTTCCACTTCTATCACTGAAGGTCGCTCGGTTCCTTTCCATGGGAGAGGAAACTCCTCGCAGAGCATGTTCACAGCCAGCGACTCGGCGAGTGAAGCATCCCAAGCGTCTAATCCTGTGAGGTTCTTCCAAGATTGGGCAAAACACACAGGTACGCTGTTACTCCAGACTCGAGGTCCGTTGTGTCGGTTGTGCACGTCGTACATGGCTGTGCCTTCTTCTATCAAACCCCACCACACGACGAGCTCAGTGTCGGTTTCGTCGTCTCCCAGAAATATCACTCCGTATATCGGATTTTGCGTTGGCTTGATTCCTAAGTGGCCGCCCACAACGTATCGCTGAGACCCTGTGTAGGCTGCGCGCTGCTTAAGCTCGCGGTCCTTGAGGGTCATGTTCACTTTGAAGGGGAAGCTTCCCCGTAAACGGATTTCTGGCTCGACTGTATCTGACTCGAGCAGAATTGTCTCTGTCTGAAAATCAGGCTTATACTCGATAGAGTGTATAGCTAATTCAGTCAGTTCTGCTGTTCAAAAGAGCACTTGTCGATGCTTGGGTCATTACTCACCATGTCGATCACCGCCGGTATCCAGGTATCCCGACTTCATGCGATCGTGCTCTATCACCATGATAACGCTCGTAGGATCCCGTCGGAACACACCTTCGGAATATGGACTTTCCCCGAGAATTATAGCTGGTCGTGACAGCGTATCCGGTGACAAGCTGCAGTCGAGAACAGCCAGCCATCGATTCCCAGCGTCTATAAGTTCCGTCTTGTCGTGGTTCCAACGCGTCAATTTGCAAGGACACTTCCAGACGCGAAGAACCAGTCCTTGATCAGTCAACCTGACTCCAAACTTTTCCGAATCCTCCTGTCCTGCGTATGTGCGTAAGTTAAAGTTGGTTGGGCTATCAGCCAAAAAGTGCATTCGTTGCGTTTTCGTCTCAGGTTTGCGTGCTAATGGCCATCTCCACACAAGAATGGACTGGTCCTGTGATTTTTTGAGGATCTCCTCTTGTAGTCGCAAGAAAGCTCTGCTGCCTTCACCGTACAGAATCTCCATGTTGATGCCGAAAATGCCCAGCAAGGCGTATGCCACATCCTCGGGGCGGGTCGTTTCTCTCTGGGCCATCCATCCCATCCTTGTGGCCACGTTTTCACGCTGAAGCTTTGTCGATATCCTGCGGTCCTTCTTCGCCTCCGGCTTGTGTAAAAACAACTCATCAATGCCTGTGATTTCACTAAGCGTTGAAGACAGAGCATGCCGTTCACCCAGTGGCGACCAATTGTGATCGAAGAATTCCACTTCGTTGGGAGCAAGCAGCTCCTGTAGTGTCCAGCCGCGGGTGAACCAGCGACTCTCCTTCAAGCTGTCGACCAATTCAACCCCAACTTCGTGGAGGAAGACGTCTGAAAGATAGGCATAGCACACTTCGGATTCGCTGTACCAGCGGAACATGGAGTTGATGGCCTCCGAGAGCTCTGCGCTGCTGGACTTGTTGATGCAGCATGTGTCGATCCAGATGTAATTGAGCTCGCGACTTTGCGCCTTTTCGCAAGACTGCGCTATCTTGCGATACCCAGGACCATTCTTCTTTCGAATCTCGTCCATGCGCGTGGGACTCTGAATGTCATCAAAGAGAATCTCATCATTACCCCACGTATGCGACAAGATGGCGTATTTTTCAGACCCCTCCTCCAGGGTCTCAAGCTGCAGCGTCTTGGTATTGACGAGTCTCATAGTTGCGCGGGAAAAGAATGAAGAAAAGAAAGCATCAGATAAAACCAGCCACTAAACTCAATTTCATTCATGAGATTCTCCAGATCCAGACCCAGTACGTAAGTCAAGTTAGGTAGTTTAAAGGGGTGCAGTGCAATTTGTAGTGGCGGAGCACTTTCATGCTATCCGTTGTCGGTTTCAGCCTCGTAGTTGGTCCGCCCGGGACAAGACGAGACAAGGCAAGGCAAGGCCAGAATCCAAGACCAAGGCCCGGGCCATATAATATGACAAGCGAGTCAGGCTTGGCTTGAATACGGATACCTACCTATCTAGGGTTGGGGTTGAGAAGCCAATAGGATTAGTCAAACCCCCTGTGGCAAATCTCGCTGCCAGCTGGAGAATAGGTAGACTGTGATATTATGGGTGGGTTAAGTTAATAAAAATCACATCACAAAAGTACGCTCAGAATTTCGATAGTTTTGGTCCAATTACACGCCGGCAACAAAGCGCAAAGCTTATTTCTCCTAAGTTAGACTCAACTCCGCCATGGAGCGTCAAACTTCGGATATATGATGCACGTGACGCACCTGAGACAACCACTTTCTCCTAAGTTGATGCAACGACAACTAAATAGTCATAGTACAGGGATTCACTAATATTAACTGGACAAAGCATCAATCAACTCCTGAAAACGCTGCTTAATTTACCAATCGCTTAATACCATCTGGTATTCATCATAGACAAAGGCTTTCTACCCATAAACGTAACGAGCGATCCATCTTTCTACTTCCCTCTCGCTCGACTCGAGGAGTCAACCCCAAATCACCAAGTTAACAAAATTCCTGACGCCGCTTCTTCCCAGCAAAAAATCATCAAGTTTCGTAAAAGCATGGCTTGATATCCATCCGTCCCATAAATCTATCCACACCTCTAGTTGACCCCTTTCGTCATCATGTCGATTCATAATTAATCGATCTTAGCATTGGCCAGACTTCGAGCTGTCGGATTGCTGAGGTTGTTCACTGGTTTTACACCTCTGTACTTGCCCTGTTTCCGGAGGCGTTTACGCGCTACCATCACAGGAACAGAGCTCTTAGTAACCAGGTAGTTGGAGAACGATCCCAGAATAACACTATTGTATGTCAGTTGCTGTTGAGTCTGAAAAGTTTGACCGTGATAATGAACTTACCCCTTGAGTGCACTTCTTCCACGACTTCCTATGACAACCAGGGTTGGGTTTACGAGGTCGATCACTTCTGTTATCAAGTGTTTTGGGTTCTTGCAGTGCAATACTTCCACGATGACCCTGACCTGAAGAGTTGTCTTTCGCAAAAGGCGGAGCACTTTATCGGTGATTTGCTTGACGGCATGGCGTCGCTCGTCTTCTGCCCTACCTCTTTCTCCTCCTACTCGGCTTGATCCCGCCGGAGAAGTGTTTGGGGTGTTGTTCTTGGACGAATCGCCCCGAATTGAGTTTCGTACAAAATCTGGTACTGCAGACATAGATGGCGCAGCGGATCTCGAGCTGGCAACTGTATTGATCGCAGCCGCTTGCTCCTTCATAGCCTTTGGATCGTCCGGAACCGAGTTATCGGCCCCGCCAATGCTAGTCTCTTCGTCAACGCAGTATATGCACATCAACGTATCGCCATCTCGCAAGACCGTGCCGATGGCCCATTCCAGGGCATGTGTTGATTCGTCGCTCAAATCTGATGCAACCAAATATTTTCGTAGCCGGTGTTGTTCCTCTTCCGCTTGCTGGGCAATTTTGTTGTAATCGCCTCGATAAATCATGCGAATGGCTCGATGAGACTCTGGGGTGGAGATGATGTTTGACATTGAGCATATCAGATTTTGAGCTCTCTTGATATCATCCATATCTGCCTCCTCATCTGAATCGTTTGCTGAGGCTACAGTTGACATCTGGTCATAAGCGGTCTTGGGATGAATACCGCTGCCCTTGTTGATTCGCGTGTTTTCACCTAGAGGTGTCGTGACCTTGATCTCTGGCTCATCGAGCAGAGAACGGTATTGTGGTTGCTTCGATGAAACATTCACCCCTAGAGAATCTATTTAGCAAGTATCCGTATATGAGGGCCAAGGGTAACATACGCTCTTCCTCAGCAGCAGCCAAAAGACTCAATGACTTTCGGCGCTCTTTGTCATCGCTGGACTGGCCTACGACGTCAGGATTGAGTGGCCTGGGAGCTTTCTTACGGCCACGATCTTCGTCATCGGATGAATAAGGCTCATCTTCTTCGCTGGAACCTAGAACTTCACCGTCAGGACCCAAGTAGTCCTTTACCATGCGGCCACTCTCGCTATTTTCACGTTTGCGCATAGGCAACGTCGACAAACTGCCGGTCGAGTATGCCAAATTGGCGTCGGAAAGCCGACGGTAAGCACTGCTTAAATCCACGATAGTACCATCGTCCAGCATAGCCGTGCCGGGATTCAGAGTTTGCGTTATGTGAGGTGATCTAGACCGCGATCCCAGACGATTGTGCGGCGATTTTGATTTCCTAGAGCTGTTGCCGCCAAACCAAGAACGCTTTCGGTCGCTCTCGCCTGGAATCTGGAGGCCACTGAGATCCGAATTCCTAAGTGCTTCACTCAGAGCATTTCCAGATGGCTTTTTGCCGCCCTGTGTGTTTCTCTTGGGAAGTTGCTGGCCTGAGTTTCGCGTGATAATATCAGAAAACTGGTAGCCAGCAGTAGGGTCGTTGCGAGAAGCAGCAGCGGCAGCTCGAGGTCCAAATTCGACAGGGTTTGAGGCGGCGTCAGAGAAGCTGCGAGTGTGTCCAGCAGTGACGGGCGCAAGAGATGCTTTGGTCATAACAGGAGAGTTGGGAGTTGTGCTGGTCCCAGATGGCTTTGCGGCAGATAGAGGCGTTTCGGTATCTAGCATACTTCGAACTCTGGGCGGAGGAGGAGAGGTGGTGTCAAGCATGCTCCGCACTGGAGCCTGGCGAGGAGAGCCGGGCGCTGGTTGATTGCCTCCGACGTCCAGCATGCTTCGAACAGGCGACCGAGGAGTAGCATAGGGTGAGGCAGATCGCATGGCGCCTTGCATTGCAGGTTGGGGTCGAGGCCTATTCTCAAGCAGTGCGAGAACTTCCTTGCGCTCCATGTCGAGCATGGCCTCTATGCTCATGGGTTGCTGATTATGTGACATGGTGGCGGGAGGATGCGATGAGTATCAACAGGTGTAGAAAGGTGTGTAATAAGAGAGAAATGCAGTGGGTGTTGGATGGCAGTCTCAGCTGTACACAGGATCAACAATTTGCTGGGGTTCTTTTAGACAGAACTCGAGGTGAATGTGAATGTAGGGCGAAATGGCATTGCGTGGGTTCGAGACTGTGTATTGTGCAAAGTACTGTCGCTTTTGGAATTAAGCGAACAGGCGCTGACTATATTTGGTGACGACGGTTGCTACAAGTCCAAGTAAAACTATCGTGGTCGAATTCGGGTCGATACGTCAGAGGGAACTCGGTGAAGCTGGCCAGTGCTGAATGGCGGCCTAGTATGAAATGTAGTATTCGCTTCGCAATATCGCAATTCGGAGCAGGCGTGCGTTGCAATGAATGAGTCTAATTAACTACTCGTATGTGCCGTATGTGCTTCGTCGTGTCGTGTGACGGGAAAAATGAGTTGTGATTGAAGAAGAGGAGAAGATGAAGAAGAGGGGAGAGGAGAAGGTTGATGTGCCGGTAGCCCAGTCCAGTGGGATCCAGGTCTAGGTAGCCTCCGGGGAAGGAGCTCAGCGGGCAGCCCAGCCAAGGCGTGGAGTCTAAATGTTAGAGGAGTTTGAGCCCAGACAAAGAGCGGCGCAGCCTAGACAAGCCCCCCAATTTGGGCCACAGATGTGTGGGAGATCATCGCGTAGTGGGGGAAGCAGCTAAGAATGCCCTGGAGGTTGGGCACTAAGACAACTAGAGTTGTTCTTATTGTGGGAATGATATGCGCGAGGTATCGGTTAAGGTAGTTTAAAGTGGTGCACAGTCACCACCTACTGCACGAGGTTAATTCTAATTGTCATATCGTCAACCGAAATTATATGTAGATGCCCAAGGAATATACTTGAAACTGTTCAAGCAATGCCCTGTCAAGTGTTTGCAATTGAGATTCTAGCAAACACTTTAACCTTCAGCTAAAATAATTGCCCCTCATACCGTTCTTGGCCTTCCTAGTCCGAGTTGTCGAGTGATTGTGTCGTCATGTGAAAGCATCATTCAGCCGCGTTTAAATCGAGATTTCGTCATTAGACAACAACTACTACCAGATGCAATCCAAGCCCCTTCTAAGCTTCAGGATACCAGAAGAGTTGGTCGCCGAAGCATAGAATGAAAGAATCCGGCCACTTTATGTTGGCTTAGACCTGCACTGAGACTACTTGGCGCCCTCAGACTCGGAGGACAGTTCTTCTACTACCCAGTTAATCGGTCAATCTTGGCACCCGTAAGCAAATACATAACTGGCCTCGAAGCCAGGAGTATCAGATGTGGTACTTGTAGGTTAACATAACAGTACAGGCTGTACTCTTGAATTCTTTGTCTTTCACACCCAGACCGGGAGGTCACCGTCTGGATCGGTCAGTTCCATCATCCATGGCTGCCCGTTCTCGTCTCCACATCCGGGCCCGGATTCTCGGTACCCTCCGTGGCTGTGTCCGCTATTTCCATCTCTTACGACAGGCCCAATCAGTGCATCAAGGCTAGGTCCATCATTAGAAGTAACTCCTGCGCCAACCTCCAGGGCTGTAGTAAACTTGGCTCTCTTGACTCATCGCAGGTAGATAAAAGCCACAAATTAATTCTGTCGTTGTATGTAGCATTGCATGTAACACATCGTTCGAGTTCGCAGATCATCTCATCTTTCATATCTACATCAAAGAACACAGCGTGACCCCTGCTATGACGATGACTTTTGGATGCCTCTTTTCATCAAATGGCTGGATATAGTTACATATTTGGCACATCTACTGTACAACCCAACGGAGAAAGACCTCCGGCCCTGTCCCATCTAAATCTACATCTTCTTCTTGACCTTGAGTTTGTTGGACCCAACGTTCGCTCGGGCTGCCGTACCCAGCTTGTGAACCGTCTTGCGCTTCTCCCACACACCAGAACGTCCTTCCACAACAGCAACGATCTCCTCAGCAATTCGGTAGGGGAATTGCTTGCGTCCACTGCCCTTGGAAGGCTTCTTGTTGATAACATCCAGAATCCACTGGAAGGCAATTCGTCGTCGCTGCCTCACACCCAGAGGGACGGGAAGTTCTAGTGCTCGACCACCACCACCGGCACCCGCCACGTTACGGATCTTGAGGAGAGGGGCCACCGAGTCGACGGCGACGGTAATGTATAGGATCGGGTTGAGAGGGAGATGGGGGGCGGGGGGAGTGCCGGGTAGGAGGGGGTATTTCGGGCTGTAGATCGGAGGAGGAGCGGTTCGTAGGTAGTTCATGACAATGGCCATATTCTGGGTCAATTGTTAGCCAATTCCCACGGTTCCTCTTCACAAATCACACTTACTCGTTGGGCAACACTAAGCTTACCATCCTTCATGAGGAGTCGAGTAATTTGCTCCAGCACAGGATGGTAACGCTTCTTCATGTTGAAACCTTCCGGCCAAGGTCGTCTAGGCAGACCAAACTTGTGTCCAGGGTTTCGCACCTCAGTGCTATCAGGCGAATCCAATTCAGCCTGCTCCACTTGAGCAACGAGAGCTTCGGCCTTGTCAGCCGGGGGGATAGTACCCTCTCGGTAAAGAACATCCTCCTGCGCTTGTGTCAAACCACCCTCGGTCGGACTCGATTGTGGGCGGCCGCCGTAAAATAATTGCTCGAGTGTCGCATCGTCGATGACCTCTTCGGAGGAGTTGGCTGGCTCAGGGTTCACCTAAATCGCAGCCCCATTAGCTGCGAGACATGGGAGCTTTTCTCAATGCCAATTCCTACCTCAGCATCTCCCTTTGCTCTTGGCGGCGAAGGAACATCCACCTCATCCGGAATCGAGACGTCCTGAATCCTTTGGTCGTTGTCAATTGCCTTCGGAGGCTGATCGTTTCCGTCATTCGAGTACCATCGATTTCGAGGAAGAGCGCTGACGAATGGGGCTGGTCGAGGGGCGACAGGTCTCGCCCGGATTGCGAGAGCTCTGCATGCGCCCCATATACTCGTTCTCGGAGACATGACTGGGCTCCGCGGTGCTGACAGCGTTCGTGGAGCGAGTTCTACAGCAGCCTGGTGGCTCTTGTGATCGCTTGATGAACAAATTCGCGATGCAAAACTCAGGTCACCGGTGGAACAATATTCCGACAGTCGTGGTCCCGCTTTAACTTACTGACTACAGCCACGATGTAAGTCAATTGGCAGGAAACGGTTCAATAATTGAAGTAAGAGTCGAATGGAAATATCGAGAGACTTTCGATTTTTCACCTCGCATAAAAGTTGTTAAAGGTGATATGATCGTGTAATGCTCTTCACTAGAGTGCAATATCCCCATACCTCAACAAGATAGTGAACTTGGTGGGGGCAAAACGAATGCTCTGAGACAGCTTCTGAATTAGATAAAATGAGTTAAACTAGTTCATTGTAAATTATTGAACTTGCAGGGATTGTATAGTGAACCCGAGTTGTAATAGTTGCCTTCTACCGCGATACTGTCATTGACATCTCATGTGAGCGATGCCCCCATGCACTACTCTCCGAAGTCTATCCTTATCCCTAAATTCCGAGACCGGGCTGTTCAAGTAGAACAAGCCACAGACCGTTATAGAACTGCAGCTTCATGTGATACGCTGTACTGGCTTACACCCGGATCGACCGTGGCTGCACCGAGGGTGGGGGCACAGCATAGATTGAGCATGAGCTTCCATATCTAGCAAAGATCACTTACTATATGACACTGTTATCGATTGGCTCTCATTTTATATGGTGTTGAGTACAACGAACTGAACTCGATATATGGACTCCTCACCTCTCCGAAGTCTTTTGTAAAAGTCGGCAATAGTGATCACCACGTTTCACTATCAAGAACGACAGTATTGTAGTATAGAATAACCGATCTTTTTGAAACCTCTAGGAAAGCCCTGAGCAAGTTCTGTAAAATCTAAACCAATCCAACTCGTGTCAGGCATACTTTTATGATATTCCTTGTGAAACCCCGTTGGCCGAAAATCCTGCGTGTAAATACTCCGTCAAACACCAAACCCGAACGTTCATATCTAACCGAAAGATCCTCCCATTTTCCACGTCATACACATATAGTAAAACCCAATTTCCCCCGCTCTTTGTCCTATAAAATGCAACCCAAATCCCAAACAAAATCTCTGTTGTTACAGCGCTAGTGCGTGGTGACCCTTAACCTCCCTGTTTTAATCGGGTGAGGTTACCAAACTCCGGCTGCTTAAATCGATAAGGAAAGAATAGAAACAGAATTCAAACTCGGAAGAATGATCCCTCCGTTCGTCAATGGTTACTTCGGCCTGATGTAGCAGAAGCTATTGCTCATGAAGGGGTTGCACTCTTAGTGACCGTTACAGTAACCATACTGTTGAGGAGGAGAGCTAGTTTCTGATCCAGTCAAATACTTGACTGCACACTCAGCAGCATCTTCTCTGGCGTTGTTGATGTTCTTGCCGTCGTACCAAAACCGGGACGAATGGGTTTTGCCATGAACGGTGACTGCACTTGACCAAGCAGTTCTGCCACCTTTGGAAAGTAAAGTTAGCTGAGTCCATAAAATTGGGAAGTTAAAGAGCGTACCACGACGGTCTGAGAACATCTGAAATATGGGTCCTTGGATCCTGTTGTTATGGCAAACATCTATATTAACAGTCAGTATCAGATTCTCGGAACCCGGGAGATCAGTTGTAGTTCATACCCTCAAGCTGGGACTGCCAATGGCAGTTGACGTTGTCGGATTGAGCTTCCATTGCGATTGTAATTGGTTTGTAAAGAAGAAATAGAATTGAAATCTGAGCTCTTGACCTCACAAGCTGATTTCAGTTGATATGCTTGGCTATATAGGCTTCAAAGGTTGAAAGTCGAGAGAAATGTTGGAATGATGTCCAAGAATGGTGATGAACTGTTGAACCCGAACAGAATGATGGGCGACGAAGATGGTTTATGTATACACAATCAAGTCAAGCTGTACGCAGAGGACTATAGGGGACACCGGGTGTAAGGTTCCAAGCAAGATGGCGAAAGCAAGTATCTTGAAGAGTAGCCCAACCGATGATGTATCTGCGAGGCCTGAAGGGTAAGACAAAGGTGAACAGCCAGGTCAGGTCCAGGATACCGGGACGATGGATGATGTGGCAGAAGAGGATTAGATGCCGTTAAGCGGAAAGGGTGAACAAGGCGGCAGCGGGCTGTACGCAGACAAGAATCTTGTGTAAGGTCAAGATGCAGATAGATGGCCCAATGTGGGAAGCAATTGGTGATGACTTATACTGTGAAGAAGGATTGGTTCGGAACGATCACAAGAAAAGGAGGAGGAAGCGTCGAGAAAGAAGGTTTGAGGAGAAACTACATATATAAATAGTCAGGACTCAGGAGGATCCTAGCTACCAGACTACCAGTAGGCGAAACGGTCAAAAAAGAAAGACTGAAGTTTTTGCTGGGTGACAAGCAAACTGCCTTAGTACCTACGCAACAAGTGTACCATCTATCGGTACATCACACACTAAGGAACGATGGCCCTGCAAATTGGTAGATGGGGCTCTGAGTTGGGTTTGCTTTTTCTTAGTCCCTTGGGGAGAAAGGGTGGGATCTGACACATGAGGTACCGTACAGTAGTTGACGGGTGTGGATGAATTTGCTTTGACCTTAAAATGAGCCGTGCCGGAACCCATCAGTCTAAGACGAACGAACGGCAACGGCTACGGGAGCGGGAGCGGGTAGAGAGGCGACATGCTGTATGTACTGCAAGACTAATCAGTGATGTATGGTACCCAATAAAGGTATTCATGGATGTATGGATCTGAGGCCTAACGAGGCTGACCTTGATCAAGAGAAGCGAAAAGCTGTCAGTTTGCGATCGGGACAGGCAGGGGCCATCTGAGATGAAGAAAGAATAAGAAAAAAAGATAGAGGGGCGTGCGAATACTTGACACATATTCGAGGGCGTCGTCAATGGGTAGATTGCCCGCACGTACTGTCGTAGCTCGTGGCCGTGGAGCATTCTCAGGTGCAAACGTGCAAGGGGACAGCCAGGCGGATGTATACGCGCGCAAAGATCCTTGCAACAAGTCGAACTAGGAGCTTGATTTGGAAAGGCTCAGAGGTACTGTCACGTTGGTCCCAGGCAAGATACAATACAAAAAGCAAAGCTGACAAGGAATACGTAGTCCACAGTAGACTATAGGGCATGGCAGGTAGGACAGTCCTGGATGCAGACCAAAACACGTCAAGTTAAAAACGAGGAAGGGAAAATTGAGGTTTGAGGAGAAAAGAGAAGAAAAAACAAGGTGAGGCTGACCATGACGGAATTAGAAAGAAGCAAGAGGTGGGCAGAGCGAAAAGAGACGACAAAATAAAGGAAAGATATTCCTAGGCGAGTTCGACGATGATGTGCAGGATAAGGTATCATGCTTGTAGATGATGTCGCACACGAGCATTCAAATGCAGGCACAGCAGGTACAGACTTGGGCCTATATGTGAGTTGGGTATGCATACTACTAGATGCAATGTAATGCCTATTGGGGAAGAAGGAGGGGGAAGAGTTGGGCTGGCAATTTTGAGGTGGTGAGAAAACAAGAGTAGCATTTTCCTCAGTTGAGAGAACTTCCACGACATCGATCAAGATGAGCCTAAGCCCAAGCCCAAGCCTAAGCCCGAGTCCGAGCCTTGAAGAAGCTGAGGCCAGCTGAGGCAAGCCAGCACAGGGGAATTGTGAACAAGGTAACAGAAGGCGACCAATTAGCCAGGATCTACTAGGATTTGAAATCGTCAAGGATCGGATCCATGTGTAGATGAAAACTTTCCTTCACGATGAGAGGGGAAAACTATCAAGTATCCCTACGTAGTCGCAAGGAGAGGCGTAGCGTAGGTAGCGTGGCATGGCATGGCGTAGTGTGGCCGGATCGTTATGAAGGGGGCTTGGTTTCCCGGTTCTTTCTTTTCTTCTTTCGTGTTCTCCTCCTTCGCTCATGTCTCATCTCCTTGACCGTTCGAAAAAAATTTGACGTTTTCCCATTTCTTTTCTTTTTCTGATAGGTACTGTTGATGTGGAGTTGACAAGATCACCGTCATAGCGCGTGGCATGGCACCGCCTTAGCGCTTCCTAGGTTCTAGTTTTAGGTAGGTGCAGTTGGCTCTAGGCCCAATTCCAAGGGTCAACTCCTTCCAGCACTTACCCAAGAACAACATCCCGGGAAGGAGCCCGGAGTTGGAATGTGGGGGTAACCCAAGGGAAGGTGATATCCGCTGCGCTACAGCACAGATACAGAAGGCAGTTACGTTTTGGCAGCTGGCAAGTGTCATTGTGCCTTGGGCTAGGTGAGCTAAACAGCAGGCTAGACCATCAGGACGCTAAAGAAAGCTCGATAAGATGGACTGATGGTGACATATGACCGACTTAGCGTCAACATCTACCGGTCCCAGTCCCAGTCCCAGTCTCACCCCTTGACAAAGCAACAAAACATCCAGTCCTTCCACTCTCGCTTAGACTAAATCGTCATCTCTTTGTCAGACCAGAGCCAGCAACACGGTTAAACATCTAATATGCCTGAACCGAAGCTACCAAACTTTTTTCACCCATGTCTCCCACAGTTTCAGTGTTGAGACCATCACCGCGATCATCGTTCATGAATCTTGGATGCCCTCCCTTGGCGACTGTCAAGGGGGATATGGAGCTAGTCAAACATGCCCAGTACCGCCTTATCAGGATACCTATCCGTACACCTGTGGTATGATACAGTAGCGTCTTCACACAGTCAGTACCCAGATATTAGCCGCGTGATGCGACTGATATTGAGAAGTCCCTGCATCATTCCATTACTCTCTGGGTCGCCTACCCGACCCAATGCCGGCCCGGAACCTCGATGAGCTTGGCCTCAAAAGAGCTTTTTCGGAAGACTCCCACGTTCATGAATATTGTCGTCATCCCTGAATACTCGGATGGCTACATGAGAGCGAAACTGACTCTTGCATACGACTCACATTCAAGAGACTAGTCCCTTGATACGGCAGCTGGAACAACCAATTTCGTGTGCTTCCAGAATTCCAGCCTGGGCCACGCAATAGTGCCGGGTATTATTGCTGAACTTGCCGCGGAACGACATACCCGCTGCACTTTAAACGTCAGTTCAAGGCCAACGACTGCCGAGCCCGCTGCGTCCGTCTTCTCGGGACTCTGGTTTGGGGTTGATGACATGCCGGACCCCTGCATGTAGCATGCCCATTCGCCTTGCGGTTGAAGCTTTTCAAGCATTTGTTCAAGGCTACTTGAACAATACTGGATGGTCATCTTTACTATAGCCAGTTGGTACTGAATTGTTTGTGCCGTGGCCTTGGCTTTTAGTTCTCTTGGTGCATCGGATGCATATGTTTGTGGTGCCCAGCTCTAACAAGATGGAGTTTTATTTGTGTTTGATATCTAGTGCCACCCTTTGGTTCAGTCTAAGCCAAGCAGCAAAAGCACCAGTTTGCTTGTCTGAGCATGCTATCCCTATTACGTCGAGCTTCTTCTCTCACTTGTTTTCGCTTTCATGAGACAACAAAGCCAAACCCTTACGGAGTTCTACATACTCGAAAACGAACAATGCATGCAAACTTTTTAGTGTGACAACTTATACATGTTCAACCCCACGTCATGCACACATCCCCTGCACCTTGGACCACACAAGAACAAATCGTGGTAGGCTTGGGCATTGACCGGTACCAAGTTGAGTTTCGGAAATATCTTGGGATGCCGGTTAAAGAACCCTTTTCATGATACAGCATCTCGTCGTATTCGATCTCGACCCTGCGACGTCAATGCTGCTGGATCAGTCATGTAGGACAAGGGAAGCATTCGACAACCTAACTCCACCAAGAACAGGCGCCCCAGTCCTTGCAGGAAACCTGTGTGACGTGACATTAAGCAGCTCTGTGATCCGGCTATCGGGCACCGGCCGCGCCTATCATGTTTTGACGTTCCACGAGTTGTTTGCTCAACCGCCTCCGTGGTACCCCAGCAAAGGTGAAGCCATTCTTCACCGGTCTGGAGCCTGTCGTAGATCTTCACGTCAAAAGCTGCAACGTGACCACTCATCTGCTTATTTCCTTGCATGTTCTCCAGCCCTGCGCCTCGCCGTTTTAGATAACCATGCCACTGCCCATTTTGGTCATGCATGTTTAACAACCACTTCCCAAGAAGCTTCTGGATTCACCTGCCTCTAAAGATTGATAAGAGTACACTAAAAGCTGCGTGTGGCCGTTTGTAGCTTATATCTTACCAAGAGAAGCAAAGTGTGAATTACAAGGAGTAACGGCGAAGGTTCCCCGGGGAGTGGCCCGATGTCTCTCGAGAGGGGAGTAGAGGTTAGTGGCGGACGATTTGGCCGAGCGTAAGTTGTCCAGACTAACGTGTAGCGGTATACTAACGTACGATATAATTTATTCTGCTGTTTTACCGGCTTGCCAGCATTTGAAGTGAACATCGGTGGCAGGACCATCTGTGTTTCTTGCACGCCTCCTTGATAACAACCATGGAATCTGTGTAAGTCACATGTGTTTGTTATATGGTACACGATGTAACAGGAACTTGCGTACATCTATATTGACATTATGTTCGTATTGAAGAGGACTCCTAACAATGTCGGTGACTTGATGGAATCAGCTACTCGCTACAAACAAAACAGAGTTAAGGTTCTAAACAAGACTCGACATTAGATCGAATAAGTCCAACTAGTGGTTTACGTAGTAGAGGACTAAACCCCAGTTGCTTTGGACCAACCCAGAATGCTTCTTGCATCTAATGCAGTTTGACTAAAACCATCCAAGTGTAGGTTCAAGAGTAGAATTAGCGAACGGCATGACCTACCCTGCATAGATGAGCTACGCAGTGTACACCAACACTTCCCATACAAGGCCATCTAACAATTACGAACTGACAATGTTAAATGTGTGTATAAGAGCCAGATGCCAAAGTCATAGCTAGGACCATGCGTGATCAACTCTTACAACACAACAAAAAATCATGAGGCTTCACCTAGTTTGCTCTTCCAACGAAGCTTAACTTACACTAAGTTTACTGTATAACTGCCCTCACAGTGCTGAGTTTAAGAAATATAGCTTTAGTAACGATCTCAAGGTACTTTCCTTGTGAAATGAGTTAAAAGGAAGTTTCCTATCAACCATATCGGTTTGTTTCTGGCAAGACTGTGTGTAAGCAGTCAACTTGAAGCCAAGACGTCCAGTTCATGCAAATATCGGGATAGAGTATGCAGTTGATAACTTGATTCAGACCCAATGGCTGACCCCGGTAGTGACATTCAATCTGCATGAAAGCCATATCCAATGCTGTTATAACATATCCCTTGGTATAGGTGGGTAGCTTAACAGCAGTTAGTCTGCTCTGTTGAGCCGCATAGATATTTAACTTTTCCACATCAACCATCTCACTCCACAACGGAAATCACGAGTCAATTAATATCGTACTAAATACTGCATGTACGTAAAGATCTGCATAGAAACCATTTTTTTCTTTCGATAAATAAGGCGGTTTGTGAGTTTATTCTGCTGATTGCAACGTCCATGCTTGGGACTTGGGCGGATCGGTACCTGCTTCTCGGACCGACAATGGCTCCGCCGAACCCCATATGTCATTCGACAGCCATGATTCCCCAAAACAAAACATCAGAGAGATGATTCCCCATTGTACGGTTCTGGATACTACACAGTGAGTACATCAGTGGAAACTGCAGATCGAGAATCTGTCACTATCAATCATCTTCAAAGAGATCAATTGGCTAAAACCTGATTCCAGAATTTCTAAACGCAAAAAAGCATAAACTCCTAGCGCCATTCGCCAAGCGTTATTCTTTACCGAAGCCTACGTCACCGCGAACTCAACACCATGTCCAGCAGCCTCGGGGTAAACGAGAAACTGTCGATCTCCCCACACAAACTCCACAAATCTCCGGACTCCAGGTTCACTTTGGTAACGAGTTAATTTGAGAGACTCCAGAGTTCAAGGCTCAGGTGCTGCTATCTGCCCTGTTCACGCCGTGGTATCGCCGAATATCGCTATGGGACAAGCAATAATCCCGTCTTTTGAGTCTGTCTAAAGTCTGGGCAGCCATGGACTTGGTTTTCTTGTGACGATGTTACCCTCCCCGCTTCCTGTCTGTCGGGGCGACAGAATTGGTCTAGGTTGTTGTGATCAAGGTATATATATCGGCGTCAGCGGCTCTTAAAGTATCGCTCTTCTGATCATCGACTGTACGAGGTCGTCGACGCATCAATCATGAAGTTCTCACTCGTCGTAGCAGCTGGCTCTCTCGCCTCAGCCAGCCCATCAACTTCAAAGCTGGACTACAACCGAGCTCCTCCCAACTTGTCAACCTTGGCCAACCTTACCATCTACAACACATGGCGTCCACGAGCTCACGTCCTTCCGCCTACCGGCCAGATCGGAGATCCTTGTATGCACTACACTGATCCTAAGACTGGACTTTTCCACGTTGGCTACCTTCACGAGGGCGCTGCTGGTGCCACTACCGATGACCTGGTTACCTACAAGGATCTCAACCCAGACGGTGCGCCTTTCATTCGTGCTGGAGGTTTGAATGACCCAGTCGCTGTTTTCGACGGCTCTGTCATCCCTGTCGGTATCAATGGCACTCCAACGCTCTTCTACACCTCTGTTTCGTATCTCCCCATCCACTGGACTATCAACCACACCCGCGGTGCCGAGACTCAGTCTTTGGCTGTGTTCAAAGATGGAGGACGCAACGCCACAAAGGTTCGAGGTGGTCCTGCGATCCCAGACCACCCCTTTGGTCTCAATGTGACGGCTTTCCGTGACCCTTTCGTCTTCAAAAACAAGGAGCTTGACAACCTTCTGGAGAGCGAGCCGGATGTATGGTACACCGTCGTCTCTGGAGGTGTTCAGCAAAAGGGTCCTAGCATGTTCCTCTACCGCCAGTATGATCCCGAATTCCAGTACTGGGAGTACATGGGTGAGTGGTGGCACGAGAAGGCCAACACAACTTGGGGTGAGGGTATCTGGGCTGGACGCTACGGTTTCAATTTTGAGGTTGCCAATATCTTCAGCATCGACGAGGAGGGTTACAACCCCGATGGCGAGACTTTCATGACCTTCGGTGGTGAATGGTCAGAGGCGCCAGCTCCTCAACAGGTTTCTCAGTACCGCGAAATGCTCTGGACTGCAGGAAACACCACCATTAAAGATGGAAAGGCCAAGTTCACACCCACAATGGTTGGCAAGATGGACTGGGGACACTCTGCTTATGCCGCTGCTGGCAAGTACTTGCCCTCCGACTCCAAGGCGTCAAAGAAGAGTGGTGCGCCAGACCGATTTATCAGCTACCTGTGGCTCACTGGAGACTACTATGGTGACCTCAAGCTGTTCCCTACAGCTCAGCAGAATTGGACTGGATCTCTTTTGCTTCCCCGTGAGCTCACTGTCGGCAAGATCAGCAACGTTGTCGACAACGAGCTTTCTCGCGAGGAGGGTTCTTGGCGCGTCGAGAGAAACGAGTCAGGTATCCTTGAGCTCGCTACTATGAAGCAGGTCATTGCCCGTGAGCCCATGGCCGAGTTCACCAAGGTCAAGCCCATCGTCGAAGCAGGCCGAAACATCAGCAAGTCCGGATCGACTACCTTCGACAACAACCCCGAGTCAAAGTTCTACGTTCTCAAGAGCTCCATCTCCTTCCCCAAGTCGGCCCGCGACTCGGACCTCAAGGCTGGTTTCCAGATCCTGGCTTCTGAGAAGGAGTCAACGACTATTTACTACCAGTTCTCTAACGAGTCTGTTATCATCGATCGCAGCAATACCAGTGCCGCAGCACTTACTACCAGCGACATTGACTCTCGAAACGAAGCTGGTCGACTTCGCCTGTTTGACGTTGTTATCGATGATGAGGAACAGATTGAGACTCTTGATCTTACTATTGTTGTTGACAATGCTATGGTCGAGGTCCACGCCAACGACCGATTTGGAGTAGCCACCTGGGCTCGGTAAGTCTAGTCGAATGTCCCACGCTGTATGTAGTATCTTACTGACCTGTTTTAGTTCTTGGTATGCCGATTCAACCGATATTCGCTTCTTCCACAGTGGAAGTGGTGAGGTGACTTTCAGTAACGTGACGATTTATGAGGGTCTTGCGAATGCTTGGCCAGAGAGAAAACGATAGATGGATCATGCATTATATGATGTACCGTATATATGACTTTGTAACAAAAGATGAAGATATAAAGATCAATTATTCTATACTTTAATTCAGATGCCAACATGCTCAACTATCGAAACACTTTACAGCTTAGAGTCCTCCGTGCGACGACCCGTCTGGTCGAAGCTGATCTTCTTGCCTGAGTTAAGCGACTCCTGAAGAGCGCATCCAATCTTGACAGCCTGCACAGCTCCTGACAGCTTGAACGGTAGTCTAGTGTTGTCAAGGACAGCAGCAGTGAACTCGTTGGCTTCTGTGACGAAAGCGTGCTCGAAACGACCATAGTAGTCGCCAGGAATCTGTCTCCGAACACCAGCAGACTCGTGCATCTCCACCAAAGTACCAACAGGGTTTGCGTTGATAGCAAGCTTGCCCTCTGTGCCGATAATCTCAGACATATCATGCTGACCAGCAGCCATCATGCGCGAAGAGTAAAAGTAAGCGACCTTTCCACCGTAGAATTCTACCAATCCAACAGCATTGTCAACGTCGTTATGCTTGCGAAGGTCTGGTTGAACAGCTGTGATACCAGTAGCGACGACCGATTTGACGATGGAGTCTTGGCCGAAGTACCACAGCGCAAGATCAATGTCGTGAATGTTGCAGTCGACAAAGATGCCGCCGCTGAACTCGGCATAAGCTACGAAGAAGCCTGAAGGGTCGAGCTTGTCGCATGTTTGAGATCGGAAGATGGAGGGACGACCGATTGCGCCACTGTCCATCCGTTCGAAGGCATCGCGGTATGAAGCGTCGAAGCGGCGAGAGAAACCGCACATGACTTTGAGATGGGGTTTCTTTGCAGCAGCATCAACAACTGATTGAGACTGTTCACGAAAGAATTAGACACAATCATACCAACTCGACTAGAAGAACTTACAATCTCAACACTAGTGCTAAGAGGTTTCTCGCAAAGAACATGCTTATCAGCTTCAATAGCCTGAATAGCCTCCTCTGCATGAGCAGTAGTAACAGTAGCTACTACAACAGCCTGAAGACCAGGGTGTTTGAGCATCTCTTGGTAATCGCTGTAGATAAAGACGCCTTCGAGGTGGACTTTAGCCCATTCAGCTTCTTTTTGGACGGGAGTGAAGGCGGCGACAAGTTCAGCGCGAGGAGTGCGGTTGTGGAAGTTGAGGGCGTGGCGAGCGCCCATGCGACCGAGGCCTGCGACGGCGACTTGGAGCTTTGGAGAGGACATCTTGGAAGAGGAGGAAAAAGCTCAGTGAGGGCTGTGAAGTTGTCGTTGGAGGTCTTCGAGTTCTTGGAGTAACGATGGGCTGGAGAGTAGAGAGCTACAGAACAATGAGCACGAGCACCTCTTGTCCCTTATACTTTGAGCTCTCGGCAATCGGAAAGAAGAGTAAGATACCGATACTCGGAGCTTTAGAGAACATTGTACTCTACTTTGTGTCCCTTGGACCCTTTCTGGTCTCTTTCCCCATATTCGTTGGTGTAAGTCAAGGTCCAAGTTGAGCCGATCAACTCCAATACCCCACGTTACACCAGTATAAGCGGTCTGTCTATAATTCCCGTCTAGTTACAAGTTAAACTAGCAGATTGACTATTACACTGAACAAATGTATTGTTAAATCATCGAGTATTCCCTTGTTAGCCATGCAAGTTCGAGATGCAGTCACAAGTGGATACTCCAGATATAGCAAGTAGCTACGAAGATGTCTTTCGGCGCTTCTTACTGTATTTGGACATTATTGATCCCTGTAACTCCCCCGCATTGTAGCTGAGGCTTAAGTCTGGCCCCTCCATTTGAGACATGATCGGAAAGATTGGCCGAAGGACAGAGGCTCTGGACATACAGCAGCTTCCCCATTGGATTCATGTTTGGTATGACATTGGCTGAAGTGGTCCTCCCCACAGTGGTGATTGGGAAATTTCCCATTTGATCATTTTGGATTGGCTGGCAAAATAATTCGTTGGAATACTTCGCTACGAATATTCGGTAGAATATCATCAGAAGCAGAAGCGAACTCAATACGGGTTTGTTTAGAATTATCCTTCTTCGAATTCTTTCACATGTGACGTGACTGAGAGGAGAGTGAGACCCTTTGCTGCTCGTATTTTCATCAGTATACGCGGATAGATTCTAGTCTAGACAATCTTGATTCTGTGATGAACTTTGAGGATAATATTTACTCAAGTCCCCCGTAGCATTTGTATATCATATTCTACCTCTTGCATCCTGGACATAAATCAACATTCTTACGTAGGGAACGAAGTAATCTAGGGAGTTAATGATTCATGTATATTGCACATTTAGTACTTAAATCATTCGGAGGCAGAAGCATGAATGGAAATATCGAATATTCATTCTTTAATGTCTATAACTCAAACCCAGCTAAACGCCATGTAACTCCTGGAGTAACATCTCAACCCCAAACATCCTCAAGCCACTTGTTACCTTTCTTCGCAGACTCAGCCCAACTTCTTGCCTCAGCATCACTCCAACCATTCTGCATCTTCATCGCCCCCTCAACCACATTCCCAACCTCTCTCGCCATAGCTGCCCGACCACAGAAGTAAATACTAGCACCCGCATCCAAAAGATCACAAACCTCCTTTTTCTTCTCTTCAACTTTATCTTGCACATAATTCTTAGGCTGTCCATCAGCACGTGAGAAGGCAGTCACAATCTCAAGAGATCCCTGTAGCTTTGCAACAACCTCGGCGAGTTCATCGCGGTAGAGATAGTCTTGATCTGGGGAGCGGCATCCGAAGAAGAGGAGCATCTTTCCAAGGGGTTTTCCGACAGCTTGCAGGCGAGCTCTTTCGAGGATGAAACCACGGAAGGGAGCGAGTCCTGTACCTGCCGCAATCATGATGATTGGTGTGGAGCTCATTGTGGGAAGTTTGAAGTTCGAGCGACGGATGCATGCAAAGATTTTATGGCCCTTGAGGGCGTCTCCGGGACCAGACAAGGCATAGGTAGGAGTATCAGGGCCAACCTCTGGCGGCGCATCTTGTTCGTTGAGAGAGTTTCCAAGAGCGTAGAGGTAATTTGTTGTGATGCCGCGGATCGACTTGCTGGAGTCTTGTTGAAGGGGTGAATTGTCAACGCCGACAGTTATGGCTAGTTTGCGAGCTGAGACAGTGCTTGAGGAGGAGATGGAATAATAACGTGGTTGGATGGAGGGTAAAGTCTCGACGACGTAAGAGAGAGGTAAGTTGTCCCAGACCATTCCAGGAGCGACGAGATGCAGCAAACGACCCATGGTGACATGATTACTGGCGATATAAGTAGCATAAGCTTCTCTACTCTTGCCCAGAGCCAGCAATATCTCAGAAACTTCAGACGAAGGTGCAAACCTCGCCAACTGTCCAACTGTTTCTCGAGACACAGGTGCTGCTACTTCAAGGTAATGACGAAACAGAGCGAGCGCTGACGTGGGACTAGGAATCTTGGTAGAAACACCCTCTTCGAGCGTTTGGACAAGAAGAGGTTTCTCGGCTCGGTCTTCCGATCCAAGTGCCTTGAGGAGAAGCCGGACTTCGTGATCGGGATTGATAGGGTAAATGGCCAAGTGGTCGCCAGTTCGGTATCGAAGCTCAGCTTGATCCGAGATGTCGAGTTCCATGTGAAGACAATTTCTTCCGGGAGATGTGTAGAGTTCTTGCGATGTCTGGACTGTTAAGGGTCGGATAGGTGAGTATTGCTTCACGATCTTGGCAGGCCCGGTTCGATTCTGGATAGGTTCTCCAAGGTTGAGATCCATGATATCGAGCGACTCGTCCTCTACAAGCCGGATACTTGGCTCGTATGGGATATCGCGCTCCTCATAGCCCAACCTCTCTTGGAAGTGAGTATAAACATCATCCTTCCAGGACAAAAAGTCCTCTTCGGTACCGCCTTGGGCATCATTGGCTTTTCCAACAGGCATAAGCCTCTGAGCACCAGCTTTGTCAAGGTGTTCAACCACAACGTCGATGACACGGTTATAGTATCGATAGCTGGTATTGCCGAGACCAAAGGCCATATATCTCAGGTTTGGTAATTGGATATTGGAGGTTTTGGTAAGCCATTCCCAGAATGCGGCTGTGTTATCGCTGGGGTCGCCTTCTCCGTATGTTGAGATGATGAAAATGGCGAGTTTGCTCTGAGGAAGGTTGGTGATGGATTCTGGGTCGTAGTCGCAGAGATCTGCGCAGAGAGTTTGAAGACCGAAGCGAAGATGGCATTCTTTTGAGAGTCTGTTGGCGAACATCTCTGCAGTTCCAGACTGAGAGCCCCAGAAGATGACAACATCTTTGCCCTAACACATATAAGTAACTACTTCGAGTCAGTGCAGATGCTTAACTTACAGTCTCTTCCAACTTCTTAGCAATATCGCGAGTCGCCTTCGGTCCCGAAGAAGAGCCATTCTTAGAACCCATGCGCTCAAACCAGAGATGATGGTAAGGGTCTGGTCTATCCCAGGCGATGCCGCGGAGAAGATATGCTGCTGATGCGACGCCGAGGGCACTTAGAGCTGCGACATCTGCAATTGTCTGGGGAGGTCCCAGCTGGGAGAGCCGGGTGAGGGCATCTGCTGTGAATACGTTTGTCATGATTGCTGTTGGGGAGGAGTATAGTTGGTCGGATGCTGTAAAGCTGCAGAGATGAGATACTAATATTCATATCTATCTATTCGATCTTCCCCATGGGGATTGTTTCTGTTCCTGACTTGAGGATACTAGCTACGGATCTATTTTCCATCTTGACTTACAATAAGAGAAACTGTTCCAATTCTGTTAGTCAAAACTTGGGGCTGTATGCAGCCTCTTTGGAGATTCAGTGGCGACGGAGAATGTTACCTATTTGATTGGTTGTCTGAATGAGGAAACTGCCCAATTCGGCTGCATGTTCTAGGCGCTTTCGGTCACTCCCGTCCTCAACGCCATCTCGACCTTTTAGACAGCTCCTGATAACCATGGAACAGGAAAAAGAGAAAGGAACATTCTCAAGTTGGCAATTCTTGAGACTCTAGATCTCTGACATGCCCTGCCCCACGTTTTCTTCCCCGCATATCTCGTCATGATCGTTGGTGTCTGTGTCTTACGGGATCTTAGTTAGTCTATCACTCGGCAATATTTCCCAAATCAGCCTCTTTCTTCTTGTGCCAGTTATGGAAAGTTAGCTTAGGGTTCTCCATCTGGGGTAGCATCGAGGTTTCTGTTGTTGGACTTGTGATAGATCAAGCCAAGTACGTCAAGATGTAAGTATATCACATCTGCCCAGACCTCAACTTCCTCACAATCACTCCAACTCCTCAAACTACCATCAAAATGTACGCTCAACTATTAGCCATCTCTACGGCCGCGTTCCTTCTCACCTATTTTATTCTCTTTCCCGTCTTCCAATACCTCCGCGATGCCAAGGGTCTCCGTCGTTATCCCAACTTCCACCCTCTGGCGGGTATAACAAACCTACCCTTCTGCCGGGAAGCTGTCAGGGGATTCCGCTCAAAGACCCTCTACGAGATGCACAAAACGCACCCCGTGATCCGCACCGGCCCCAATTCTTTATCCTACGGTTCCGTCCAAGCGATCAAGGACATTTATGGCCACGGTACAAAGTGTACAAAGGGAGAATTCTACGAGACTCTTGCCGGAACACACTATCATCTTGCTGATGTGGTCGATAAGGCGGATCATGCGAGGAAGCGCCGCGCTCTTTCAGCTGCATATGCGCTGAAGAATCTTGAGAACTGGGAGTTCAAGGTCGCTGATAAGGCAGAACGATTCATTCGTGCTGTTGATGCTGCGTGTACTTTGCCTCTCAAGGAGGGCTTTACTCGTCCTGACCCTCGAGATCTCAACTTTGACTACCGCGCTTTTACAAATTTCTTCACACTCGATGCGATCGCGGATATTGGTCTTAGCGAGCGTCTTGGATTCTTGGATCAGGGTCATGATCTTGTCAAGGCTGAGCGTATGGATGGAACTATTCACCAGGTCAACTTCCGCGAGTGCCTTCACTCAACAGCTCGAGCTCAATCCATCCTCGCCTGGACAGAAAAGTGGTATGACCTAAACGTCGAGCTATCCAAGTGGTTCTCCAAAGACTTCCGCAAGTGGTGGGGTCTTAACGAGGGCTGGAATGATATTGTTTATCATCGTGCAACTCAGCGTCTCGAACGCTACAAGAAGGGAGAGAGATTACCCGACTTCTTCCAAGCTTTGATGGACCACAGCGAAGCTAACCCCCCTGGTCTGGAATGGGGAGAGATCGTTGCTGAGGTTTCGATCATGATGAATGCTGGATCCGATACTACAGCCATCGCCATGAACAATGTTATGTACTGGCTTCTCAAGAACCCATCTTGTATGGCTAAGCTCCGCGAAGAGGTTGATTCTGTTTTGGATCCTGAGGAAATCGTCGCTCCGTACGATAAAGTCAAGCATCTTCCCTACCTACGCGCCTGTCTCGACGAATCCCTTCGCATCACGCCCCCTACGACATTCGGTCTTCCTCGCCGCACACCACCAGAAGGCTGGAACATCCTAGGCGATTATATCCCCGGCGATACAACCGTCTCCATCTCAGCCTACGTTACACATCGCGATCCTCAGATCTTCCCCGATCCTGAATCGTACGTTCCTGAGCGCTGGCTTGGAGAGAAGGGTAAGGATCTGCAGTCGTACTTTATCTCATTCAGTGCTGGAGCTCGAGGATGTATTGGAAGGAATATTAGTTATCTGGAGCAAACTGTGCTATTGGCTAGTGTTGTGCATCGCTATGAGTGGGCGTTGCCTTATGCTGAGTGGGAGCCTACGAGGACTGAGGCTATGAACCTTGCGCCTGGGCCCATGCCTCTTAAGGTGTGGAAGAGAGATTTGGGAGTGGATGAACTTGATGAAAAGCACAATTAGAAGGGACTATGATAGCGACAGAATGACTAAATAGAATATGTTAGGTTAATTTGAGATTTTGGACAATTTCCTGCTCCCAACTGCATTCTTACCATGGGCCTATCTTTAACAATCTTCGCTATGGTTCATTTGGATCAAGACGAGTAACCTAGATTCTGATACTCCGATGGTAGGTGTTTTGGCACAGCACGAGGGAAACCTAGCGACTAAAAAACGAAGTACTTATACTTATTGATCCTTAGGTCTTATGTCTTCACTTCCTCCTATTCATGGAATACTCAAGTGTTGAAACCGTTCAGTCGCAAAACTACTCTTGACGCGATTAATGGAGAAAGAAGATTCGATAGTCACAGAGGTGAAACGTCTGGAAAGTATTGTTACTGAAAAGCATATGATAGTGTAGATTTGTAGTCTCGATCTAATAGAATCCAAACCTGTAACCGTTCTCAAGGAAACTTGTGCGCCAATAATCCAAAACCCATATCGAAAACCAACGCCTCCACCTCTGCATCTTCCAACTAAGCCTTGTTGATGTCATCAGAAGTGGCTGCCTTATTGAGCAGCTTCATCTCCTTCTGGATCTCTCGTGCTCGCTGAACACCGAAACCATGCTGGAAGATCTCTCGAATATCCTCAAGAGTCATTCCCTTGACTTCAGGGTAGCAGAAGTAGATGCATACCCAGCCGAGGATGCAGATGGCAGCGTAGAAGCCAAAGGCACCTGAAGGAGTAGTGTTCTCCATCTGAGTCAGGAAGGTGGAGGCGACGATGATGTTGGAGCCCCAGCAGGTCATGGTGAGCATCATGGTTCCCATAGCTCGGACTTCCATGGGGAAGAACTCGCTGGAGAGCCAGGCAGTGTTGCCGATACCTGAGGAGTAGAATCCAACGAAGAAGACCATCGAGATGAGGACAACAATGGCAGACCAGCCAATCTTGGCATCGGAGGCAAGGCTCAAATCGTGGTTGATAGGGATGAACTTGAAGCAGACGGCAGCGATGACAAGAGCGAGACCCATGAAAGGAACAGTGCAGAGCAAAATTCTTCGGCGGCCAGCACGGTCGACGAGCATGAGGTTGACCCAGGTGAAGATGAAGTTTGTTCCAGCAATAACAGTACCGACGGCGACGGGGTTGGAGAAGCCAACGAGAGAGAAGAGGAGAGGTGAGTAGTACATGAGAGAGTTAAAGCCGCTGAGCTGAGAGATGGCCATCAGACCACAAGCAGAAACGAGAGCGCGGAAGTTGGCAGGGACGACATAGAGCTGCTTGAACACCCACCAGCCAGACTTGCCAGCGTTGAGAGCCTTGGCCTCGTTGACGTGATGAGTCAAATGGCGGATCTTGTCCTGAACTTGCTGCTCGGTACCGTTGGGGAAGATTCTTCGGATAACTGCGGCGGCCTCCTCAGGCTTGTTATGGTAGATGAGTTGACGAGGAGATTCAGGGCAGAAGGGGAGGAGAGAGGCCAGGATGATAGCAGGGAGAGCTCCACCTCCAACCATGTATCGCCAGCCGCCAGAGACGTGAGCAAAGGCAGCTCCAACGCCGTAGGAAAGAAGTTGACCACCAGTGATGCTCATGTTATCAAGACCAATCATGCGTCCTCTGTACTTTGAAGGAGAACACTCGGCGATGTAGAGAGGCACGATCATGGCTGCTGAACCGACACCGAATCCGACAACGATACGACCAACAGTCATCTGAGCGACAGTAAAAGAAGCAGCCTGGATGATAGCGCCAATAGTGAAGAGAACGCAGCCAACATAGATAGCCACCTTTCGACCATATCGATCAGCTGTGGCTCCAGCGAAGATGGCCCCGATGAAAGCGCCACCTGATGTGACTGAAGTGATGAGTTCCTTCTCTTGAGAAGTAAGAGTCTTGCCGAGATCTTCACCGATGTAGACGAGAACGGCAGAGATGATGCCGGTATCGTAACCAAAGAGCATACCACCAATGGCAGCAGTGATGGAGACTAGCCAGGAGAACTTTCCAGTCTTGGTCTGTTCGATGGAGTCGAGGTCGTCAATGTTGACTTCTTGGATGGAGTCAGGGGAGCCTGTATCTTCGAGATGCTCGAGATGCCCCTTGGTATCTGCCTTGAGAGACATGATGATGGAGTCGTGAAGAGGAAGATTAAGAGGCAATAAAGGAGTAGAGTAGTGATGATTGGAGATTGAAGCTGATGATGATCTGAATATCAACTGGAATGGAGTTGCAACGGTCTTCTTATATATCTGATGTTGAACGTGAAGCACGCCACACCAAGATGTTGGAGTTGGTACAGCTACTCCAAAACCTGATTATCTTCAACTGGAAAAGATAGAAGAGGAATTGCCTTTCTCAGCTTCCCCTTCCCCAGAAAGTAAAACATGGAATTAACTAACTGACTAGCAACGGCACTGCCAATCTTGCCCCCCAGACTTCGCGGCATTTCCAAGTTGACCTTCAAGATGGGAATGATTGGTCAGAGGACAGTCTAGACCCCCCGGATAGAACCGTCCACTCCGGAAATTCCCCCAGATGATGCGCATTTGACGAGATTTTGGAGGCTGAAGCTATCCGCAACGCTGGCTAGACCGCGATGCAACCCCATGGGGAAGGGCGGGGCCAGGGGGGCCTGTTCTCCAGTGACCTTCAGGGAGTCGATCATTAAAGTTTGGGGCTAGATCTCAGTAAAGAAATGCGGGGTTTTTACTTTACCAGTCTTCGGGGAGAATTGCCCTTTCTACCAACTTTGGGTATTGCAATACATTACTCAAAAGGGCAATTGCCGTTTAAGACGAGATTTCCTCTTTTCTACCTTTTCTTCCTCCATCTTCATCACCATATTCTGTCTTGTTTATTCATGACGTGAGACTACAAACCATGCAAGAGCCTCAGACTTCAGCAACGGTTACTACCAGGCCTCTCAACCCCTGTACGGTAAGTTTGACCCGCCTCGTGGGACGCTATAGTAGGGAACTAGGGGTTGACAGTTGCTGTTTCTAGGTCTGTAAGCAAAGGTCAGTCTACTTGGTCAACGGGGGCAATATCGCCCGTTATGTTGCTTTGGTATCTTGTCTAAAGTAATTGGTCTAACTATCTTTTGGTCTTACATAGACATCTCAAGTGTAAGTCTCAATTGCATAGTCCCTACCCTCTTAGTTACTCATTGATTGATAGGTGACAACGATAAGCCTTCTTGTGCCAACTGCCGCAAGAGCGATATTGAGTGCGTTCGTGGTTTCAGTGTAAGGTTCCGTCATGGGTTGAATCCAAGGTAGCTTCTTCTTCCTGACTCTATCTTCACTTACTCACCACCTCCAAGCATACGTTCTGGCAAGGCTCTTGAAGCCAAGAACAAAGACTACAACTTCTCACAAGACCAACCATGGGTCAAAACAACCAGAGCTCTGAGTTTTGTTGATGAAACTCCAGACATCATCAATATCCATGACTCCAGCACCGGCAACTTTGATACCTTGGACAACTTCAACATAGAAATCGACAATACCAGCACTCACTCTTCGCCACCTCTTTACAACCTTCGGTCAAGGGACTCTGTTTCATACTCAGAACAGGACAGGCCTAGGTCTGCTACGAATCCAGAAGAAACTCCTTCGAATGATAGTGGTCGGCCTTCTAAGAAGAGAGCGTTGAGTTCGTCTTCTGCTGGAGCGTGGAGGACTACTCCTCGATCGAATCCTACTGACGCTTTATCGCCTAGCCAAAGGTCAGATAATGCAGGGCCTTTCGCATCACCTGTACTCGACAACGATATCATTCTCGGTGTAGGAAGTCCCCAGGTCGCCGCCGCACTTGCAAATTCTCGCCAAACAGATCTATCTATCCCAGTTGATCATGTCGCTGAAGCTATCTCTGGCATATACCTAGATACGCCGAGGTGGCCACTCGAAGACCCGCAAGAGGCCATGCTCTTCTACAACTTCATTCATGTCTTGGCTCCTCTCTTCGACTTGTGTGACAGCGAGCGGCATTTTGCTACCATTGTCCCTCGTCGAGCCGTTATCTGCCCTCCTCTCATGAACGCAGTTCTTGCGGCCTCTGCCAAACGCCTGAGCAGAGTAGATGGTTTTGATGGACTAGTTGGTGACCGCTACCACCAGAACTGCCTTGATGCTCTTATCCCAGCATTATCCAGTTCTGCTGCCGTCATGGATGAGAACCTTTTAACAGCAATTGTGATTCTTCGCTACATGGAAGAACTCGATGTACCTCTTACCTCGGCCGACACTGCAAGCGAGTCGCATCTCGTTGGCACGAGAGTTTTCGTCGCAGCACAGGAAAAGATTCTCGACTTTACTGGCCTACGACGCGCTGCTTTCTGGGTTGCTTTACGTCAAGAGATACACATGTCATTCATGCAAGCTCGACCTGTTCACCCAAACTTTGCCTTAGAGGATATTTCTCGTCTAGTCCAGAATGACGACACTTGCTGCACCTTTGCCAACCTGACTATCTTACAATGTGCCGCATGCCTTCGTTACTGCTACGGCTCGGAAGACCAAAGCTTCTCAGCATGGGAGAGATTACAAGAAGCACAAGAAAGGTGGTGGGCTGAAAGACCGTGGCACTTTCATCCCATGTACATCAACGATAGCGATGATGTCCCTGGGAACTTTCCACAAGCACTTTATCTCAACGATGCGGTTGTCACGGGGGTGCTTCATTATTTATTGATACAGGTTCTACTTGCAGCTCATAACCCTCGGACACCGAAACTGGGCCCCGGACAAGCTAAAGCAGCTAAGACGATAAATGAAGAGATAAGGAAAACTGTCAAGATGGTTTGTGGAGTAGCTGAGGTAAACTGCCTCCTTTTGAGAGAAAGACATATGCTGACGTCCATCAAGTCAAACCAAAGAAATCCAACAGGATATGCGTACGACTCCCGGACCCCGATTCGATCTTTTGCTAACAGTTTCTAGATATGCTTGTCTAGCCATCACTATGGCTGGTGACAGATTTAACAATATGTGGGAACAGGAAGCACTATACAATGTCCTGCAAAAAGCAGATGTTCAATTTGGTTGGCCGAATCGATCAGTGTAAGAGTACCACAAGATTCAGAAAAGGACCCTTCTAACGCGCAGTGCAGACAAGAATATCTTAAGGAGGCTTGGGGTTGGACCGAATCACCTGTCAACGTGATCTCAGGAATGCCTATCGCAGGAATGCTGAATAGCAATTTGCAATTAGTATAACGAGCGAGTAACTATGATTGAATGAATTAAAATCTGTTCTTCTATGCTAAAACAACTTTAACTTTAAATCTATGATAATATTGTTTAGAAGGGAATCTTAACACCAGAAGATCGGAGCTTTTGGAAAACACCCTCAGGGTCGTACTTCTTGCTAGCAGCACGAAGCTTAGCAAGAGCCTCGTCACCGACAGTGGCCAAAGGATCTTGGCTAAGATGAGCGTAGTTGATGAACTTCCATTCCCAGAAAGCATCCATCTCCTTAGCCTTGGCCTCGATATCAGTCATGTAAGCCTGTAGCAAAGGCATGGCGTCCTTCTCGGCCTGCTCGCCCTTAGCAGCCCAGGTAATGAGGAACATGATTCCATCACCTTCCTTTGTGTAGTGATCAAGTCCCATGACATTACCGCCATTGGCAACACCCTTGTCGGCGATGGACTTGGTGATAGGCTGGAACATGCAGAGAGTGTTGAGCTCGGACGTCTCACTAGGCATAAGAGCCTCGAGATCCTGGTTGAGCTTGTCGTACTTTTCGACGACGTAAAGAAGAAGCTCAGCGTTGGGCTTGAAAGAGCTAGTGAACCAGATATTTCTAAAGTGAGGAGGTTGACCAGATCCAAGCTCCTTGGTAACAACGCTCAGCTTCTCAGAAACAGTGGTATCAGCCTGGATATCGGGGACAGCGTAGTAAGCATCGAAGGCAGGGGGCTTGACCTCGCCCTTTGTGTTCTCGATAGCAGCGTTGAGGATGGTGCCGCCAGCAATGGCAGGGAGGTAGGCCCAGTAGACGATGCTGCTTGAGTTCTCGTCCTTGGGAACGTTGGCAGTGAAGTCGATGAGGGCGTCGATCACGGCTGGGCCTGACTCGGGCTTGTAGAGAAGGTTTCCTCCCCAGACGACAGCCTTTGAGCGATCGACGAATTCGATGGGGTACATATCGATACGGGTGATGAGGCCAAAGTTACCGGAGCCACCTTTCATGGCCTATGAGAAGTCAGTTCGTTACATAAGAGATAGTGAGAGAATATAACTTACCTGCCAGAGATCGGCATTCTCGTTGGCGTTGGCTTCGACGATTTCGCCGTTAGCCAGGACTACCTGCCAGCCAGCTACTGTATCACAAGCCATTCCCTATAGTGGGTGAGTTTATGTAAAGAGTCAGAGAGGTGGTTTACTTACATGAGATGCAGAGTAGAAGGAGTTTCCTCCGCCAGTGACGAAACCACCAACACCAACTGTTCCCGCACGGCCACTTTTACATGTCAGTTGTGAAGCTTCACAGTACATGAGAGTTACTTACCCAGCGACAGCAAGACCATATGGAATAAGAGTATCATATACATCTTGCCAGTGACCACCAGGTCCTACTGAGACAATGTTCTTCTCTTCATCGTATGTTGTGCCGTTGATGTAACCAAAGTCGATGGTGATACCCTCATTAACCGAGTTGGACAGCGCAAAGTTACCATGACCACCACCTCGAATACCAAACTTGCATTGGTTCTCGGTGATAACCTTCATAATCTTGGAAACATCCTTGGCATCTGAAGGTAGAACCATACAGTCTGGTTCCAGAGCGGCACTAACAGACCAATAAGAGTCTAGTCGGTCATTCCACAAAGTCTGATCTCTGGTGACAACCTTGTCTCCAAGACCGGCTTCGCTTAACAAAGCAGCGCACTTGGACTTCGTGTTAGTCATGATGTCTGTATGGAGAGGATAAAAGGGATGATCAATGCTGATAAGTCATGTAGATGCAGAATGATGGATCAGGAGGCATGAAGGAAGTAAATAGTGTCAAAAGCACTCGTCCAAGCGTCCCGATCACCAACACTGTTTCAAGTATACAGAAAAGATCTTCAACTTACGCATTGTTCAGGACTTTGAAGAACCTTGACACCAGTGGTTACGCTCAAGGCGGCTCTGGCGGCGATATGGTCGAGTTTCATTGTTGCAACCGTATGATGTTATGGATGGAAAGGTGAAAGGGATACCCTCGATGTTAGCAGTAATGATATGGAGGAAGGAATAGAGAGAGGTAAGGATCTACAAGTCACGCTTGGAAAGAGAGATCGTCTCTTTATTAAACGAACACTACTGCGGAAATCGATAATCCTTTACGGATACTGGAGTTAAAGCCGAAGGGGCAAAGGGGAAGCTTGGCCTTTCGAGACGAGACGAGACGGTAATACTATTCCTCATATTGACTCAGTTGTATGTCTGTCAGTACAAAGCATAAGGACTGAGGTGAACTGCCACCGTAAGGTCCCACTGGAACAGGGCATATACAACGGAGGAAGATATCTACTTTAAGAATGGCAAGTCTTGGGTGTCTCGGACCTTGTCGAATTAGCTGCAGTGTCTTGAACTACACGCGGTAGAGAGCATCTCATCTGGCTTATGAGAATCTAGGATACCGCCAAGGGCTGTTTCGGCACTTTTCCTCGCCGTACTGATGCGTCTGCAGAGAGGTTTCGATCATCCTTGATGGAAAAGTGATATCTGATATGTTGTAAGAGACCTCGGTTAGGCCCCGTCTAGTCAGTCGGAGCACCTTGATAGGAAGGTTACAGGGCAAATGAGCTCTTGGTACCCCTGTATTACTCCACAGATGCGGCGCAGGCTCAAGTACCGGGGTCTCTGAAGATAGTCTACAGGGGTTGAAGTACCGTAGATGTGGTATGTATGTAAGTTCTATGTAAGGGCCTCGCATAACAGGAGGAGTCAGGTGATGAAACGTTGTTGATAGACCCTTATAGCGTGTAACTTAACCATACAATTAACTCTCTAACGAACCCTCTTTTATTCCGGTCATTCATGCGTTGTTTTCTTATTTCCATCAGACTGATTCTCTGGAGTGAGCCGAGGACCGAGAGCAGAATGACCCACATAGCTCTTTAGTATTGTTGATCAACTACATCCTTACCGGTAACTGATCTTCATCAATTAATTCCCCAGGGGCCTTTTATTCCGTAGCCAAAGCCACGGGAGTGTTTAGTTCCGCGAGTTGACAGGTGCTTTGACAATTCACAAAACTCTTTAGTTAATTTCCTGGGGCTCCAGATAAACGAGGCGGGCAGTATAATGAGGGGAGGCTGCTAAAGAGACAAGAGAAAAGATACAAGCCTATTGCCCATCCATTTGGGAAGGAGAGTAACGAATAGAGACAGGAATAACTAGTCTATCCCCTGATCAGTCTCAATCGTCAGTCTTGGTAACAGGGAAGTTGATGGGCAGGGGATACCCTTGGCCATATCGAACATCTCTACTGGGCGTCGAACGATTATGATTGACCTGACCTGAACTTTATGTTGAAGGAACTTTTCAATTTTTACTGACACTTCATCGTAAGTGAACCAGTGACGTATGGATCGGAAGTCGGAATGATTGCCTTGAAGAGTCTTCAACACGTAGACGAAGCCTCGAATCATAGGCTGTCGTTGGTTGATCTCGGTATCCTTGCAATCTCATGCATGAGTAATTAACACACATGAACTACTCAGATCGATAATCCCGAGCAAAAGGAAAAATAAGAAGGATGCATTCATAATGTTCTAGAAGTTCAGAGATAAGGATACTGCTACACTGTCATATAGGGCTTCGCATAAACGGTGTTCCCGTAAACGTACCATCAAACACCTTAAAACAAAGGAGATATAAACTCATTTAGGTTCGCTCCGAAGACTCCGACAGAATCCTCCAGCCGAACGAACCCTCTTGGCGTCCTGACGATCCTGCTTCTTCTCAAGTCCCTAGCTTCCTTTGACAGTCCAAAACACTTACCTTTTCAGGACTTAGTCAAGACATGTTTCTTCATGCATACATGGAGTATCTTGCCGAGTTAAGTTGTCTGTTGACTGTAACTGGGCCGAGACACTCGGACTGTTACCGTCACTGGCCGGATCGGCAGCCCATGCTTTTGTAACTACCTTATTCATGGGATCGAGAGTGCGGAATAGGTGAGCTCTTTAGAGAGGAGACAAGGATGGTAGGTGTCTTGATTCCTGAGACTTGGCTTTCATTTGAGTAAATTCCCCTGCTGGGGCTCTTTGTGAAGCCTATCATTCTGTAGTAGCGCCGGTAACTCGTAGCGAACAGAGGATGTAATCAGTATAAACACCCCCGTCAATTGAATATCAATGGAGAAGGACTTGGAGCCGCGAGTCTCATCTAAAATAGTGTGCTTCTCCTCTTATTTCAGACCTTCCTCTCCTCTCTTCCTCTTTCTTCAGGTCTGACTCTAACTCGATCTCAACAACCACACTCCTTTATATCAACAAACCCTCGAAAAGATGACGACGATAGACGGTGTTATGGTGCTTCTCCCACCGCCGGAGGGCTACGTGGTGGACTTCGACAACCCAGCGAGACAAGGCATACCGGATGCTTACTTCATTGCTGGATTTGGGTTGGCGATTAGTTTTCTGTTCTTCATGCAGAGGATGTATGTCAAGGTGTTTCTTGTGGGAGGTTTACAGTTGGATGATTGTAAGTTTGTCTCAGTCTGTTGGTTCACCGAATCGATCGAGTTTGTGGGGTGCTGGGATGTTGTTGACGTGATGGGATCGGCGTTGACGAGATGAAAATGAAATTGTGCTGACCATTTGGATAGATTTACTCATATTATCATATGTACGTGCATAAACACAGAAGCCACTGGTGTTCACAGTTACCAATCGCTTATCTAACGAAAGTATTGTTGGAAGATGCTGACTGACACTCACAGTTAATGGCTGTTACGACAGTAGCATGTTGTATTCGTGAGTACAATCGAATACCCCTGCATTGAGAGATCTAATACTGACAAGACAATAGACATGTTTGCAGCAGGAGCTGGTGGTGCTCACGCTTGGGAAATTCCTATCTCGACATTTAACATATACCTAAGGGTTGGACTCACTTGAACTTCACCTCGAATACAATCAACAGCTGAACTAACAACGAAACAGGACGTCTACATATCCGCAGTAATATACGTCCCCTGCGGCTCCCTCGCCAAAATCGCCCTCCTAATCTTCTACCTCCGCCTCTCTCCTCAACGATGGTTCAAGATCGCTGTCTACGCCTCCATGGTCTTCATCATCGGCTACACCATCGGCCTATTCTTCGCCCTCTTACTCGCATGCGCTCCCATGGAAAAGAACTGGAACGTTCTTGTTGAAGGAACTTGCGTCAATCTTCCGGCACTTTACTTTGCTACGGCAGCAGTCAATATCGCTAGCGATATCCTCCTCTTCTTTTTACCCCTTCCTATGGTCTGTCAACTTCAATTGCCCTTTAAGCAAAAGATTGGATTGATGTGCATCTTTACTATTGGGTCTTTGACTGTTATTACGTCAATTGTGAGGATGTCACTTTTGCCGGGGATGTTGCAGAGTATGGACTTGACTTGGGTTATTGCGTACCCAAGTATTTGGATGTAAGTGTTCCTCTGGCCTCATCTCCAAGTTACCTATGTTCTGACTTCAAATACAGTATCGTCGAGTCAAATCTCATCATCACATGTGCTACGATGCCAACCCTCCGCAAATTCTTCAAACACGTCGCCCCCAAGCTCATCGGCGAGTCTCGTTACGGCAGCAAAACAGGACGATCTTCAAAGTACGGCAAACCAGACACAGCAGCCTCAAAGCACTCGATCCGAGGAACGTTCGGACCACCATCATCTCAGAACCGACGCAAACGAACAAACTATTCACAATTCGACGAAGAGAACAGCCCGCCAGCTGACGAGTTTGTCATGGGACCTGTCAAGGGTGTGGGACATAACGTCAGTGCGAGTGTAGGAAACCACGACGATACGCAAACAGCGGCTGGATGGGGAGACTCGGATTCAGAGAAGGGAATTGTCGAGGGGACGGTTAAGCCGGCTATTATGCAGACCAAGACGGTCACTGTGCAATATGAGCGTTCACTATGATACCAAGTAACATGATTTGGGAGGGAGTTTATAGGTCACGGTAATGGAGGAGGTTCTGTATATCACGGTCTTTGCAATTCTAGATACCACCAAGCAACAATTCCTTTTGTATTATATAGTCTACAGTCGTTGAAGAATACTAGAGCTTTCAGCTTATTCTACTTTTAAACTTGACTTATTATCAGTAGGAATCGCAGTATGCTGTTATCTATAGCAAAGATCCAGTGGTTCCATATTACGCATTGGCTTTTGACCGATCTAATCACTAACGGTCTGATAATAGAAGGTTTACTAGTGATTTAGGTCCCAGTTGGAGGCGTTATACCTTAGTTTGACAGGTAACGTAGAGCTAAAGGAATCCTAAACACTGGCGGCTTATCACTTGGAACCACAGTTAACAACTTCCAGAAGCCTCAACTCTGGAGTGTTCTTACTCTGAAATACTCTATTTCTCTTACCTTTTCATATTAATCATATCTCACCGCAATCTGAACCCGATCGTGAGGCTTCGTGAAGAAAAAGCAAATCTCGATTTTGACAGCAGAGCTCATTTCAAAAGATCAGCGCTCAATGTCAAAGCGCAAGCTCAACTTTCGGTCACGACAGAACCGGGGACAGGGACATGAAGATCTGATCAACATCATCCAATTGAATTGACCTTCGGGGCTGATCGATTGGAGAAATTGTCAAAACCTGAGCCTCGGGTTTGCGTTGAACCCTAACATTCATATGGCAATCAATGATCCCAACCTGGTCTAGCAGTACAGTATTTGCGGCCCAATTACGACCCTTGGTGAATCTCTAGTCGCTAGCTGATCGACAGCCGTCGGTTCGGTCCTAGACTGAGTTTTCCTCGTAAAACAACCCATTGAAAATTTCTCACATAAACCTGGCGACGGTGTCACAGGCTTTCTCTGGCAGTCTCCGTAGGATTCTCTGGGGACAGGGTCTGTAACCTGGTTACGTACAGGAGCAGGCAACATCAGGTGCAGGGGAAGATCTCAATGTTACAGAGTGTAGATCTTGGCATTCAGCCAGGACAAGGGTTAGACTCCAGGGGATACTCACGTTCACATGCTTGCAGTTGTATCAGTGGCTTTGACCCGCAAATTTACGGAACCGATATGAGTTTCGAGGCGAGAAGATTCAGGCGAGACTTACGAATCACTTTAAGAGAGTGAATACTTTGTCGTCCTATAAGAAGAAAAGATGTATACGAAAGAACCAATTGAACCAATGACAAGACAAACTAACAAGAACAACTCATTATCATTTACTCCAGGGTATGTTAATTATCGCTACCAATACAATGACTTTCCTAAGCCCACGCCTCCTTAATCATATCAGCCGCCTTCTCACCAATACCATAGGCAGGCATCTGAGTATGTCCGTTGTTCACAGTAGGCATGATAGAGCAATCAGCGACTCTCAGTCCCTTAACACCGTAAACCTGCAACTTCTCATCAACAACAGCCTTAGGGTTGTCCTTCTTGCCAGCAGCGCAAGTTCCACTGGCGTGGTAGCAAGTAGTAGCGTTATCCTTGACATACTCCTTCCAGTCATCACGGGTCTTGTGCTTGTGGTGAACCAAGTCAGAAGGCCACGAGCCCTTGACGATGTCCTTTGTACCAGCACCTTCGACAATGATCTCGTTGCCGAAAGCGCAGGCCTCGGCGAGGACTTCGAGGTCGAGAGGGTCGGAGAGGTAGTTGCAGTCGACAACGGGGATGGCTGTGGCTTCGGCGTTGCGGAGGGTGACGGTACCGCGGGACTTGGGGGCGAAGAGCTCAGCGATCATGCTGAAGGCGTGGTTTCCGTTAATGGGGAATTGGTCGAATTGCTTAGGACCGCCGTAGCATTCGGTAGTGAAAAACTCGACCTGAGGCTGCTTGGGAGACAAGCCCATGGGGTCACGACCTTCCTTTCGAGGAGCGTTGTTCCAGATCTCAGAGTCCTTAAGACGCTCGTCAATACGGGCATAAGCAAAGATACCGAATGGGAATGCAGTCATGGGACCCTTCTTCTCCTCCTTCCACTGAGTAAGAGCCTTAGCCAGGGCGTCGCCGTGGTAAACGAGAGAGTCAGTTGTGATGCCCTCCTTCTCAGTCTCGTAGAACATGAACACGATCAAGTGGTCCTGGAGGTTCTTTCCAACACCGGGAAGGTCGACGAGGGTAGTGATACCGTGCTGCTCAAGCTCCTCCTTAGCACCAATACCTGATCGGTTAAGAATGTTAGGAGAACAGTAAGCTCCTCCACTAACGATAACCTCCTTAGCAGCCTTGAGCTCAACAACAGTGCCATCAGGCTTAACAGCACGAACACCGGTAGCCTTGAGGTCACCGTTGGCGTCCTTCTCGATAACAACCTTGTCGACGTGAGTCTCAACCATGAGGTGGAGGTTATCTCTGTGCTTTTGCTTAGTGATGAAGTCTGCACTTGTGGTACGAAGGCCCTGGTGGACTGTTCTAACTGAGTGACCGCATCCGTGGGGGTTCTCGCCTGTAGAGAACATGTCGTGGTCCATGGGGAGACCCTTTGAGACCATGGACTCTGCGATCATGTTGGAGATGGGAGCCAAGTCATGGGGCTCAGTGTGGACAAAACCTTCATGGCCGTGAGATCCCTTGGTCTCCTTGAACCAAGGTTTTGTGTGAAAGTGCTCAGCCTGTATCAGTCAGTCTCTGATATGTCTTTGAGGCTTCAACCCGTCCTAATAGGATTGTCACTGTGAATGCATCCGTCAGTACATACCTTGGCCATGTACTTGAAAAAGTCCTCACCGCTCCAACCGGGGAGGTTCCAGTCATCGTAATCTTGTTTCTGTAGACCATCAGTATGTTGGACATTGCTAACACGGAACCATGAACTTACCATTCCCTTAACCATCAAGGTGCCGTTGCATCCTGAAGAACCGCCAAGGAACTTTCCTCGGCTGAGCTTAACTTGACGGTCATTGACACCAGGACCTTGTGTAGAGACAACATTCCAGTCAGTCTCCTTGTCAAAGTTCAGAGACCATCTGCCGAACTGTTAGTCTGAGACTCTCCTCGAGTGGCGAGTGAGTACTTACCCTCCAACCATGTGGACATTCTCGAGATGCTCGTTATGCTGACCCGCCTCGATGACGAGAACCTTGACATTGGGATCTTCAGCAAGACGTGCAGCAACAACGCATCCAGATGTGCCGCCACTGTGACGAGTTGAGTCAGTAAACTGTTGGTTCTGATTTGCATTATCACAATGTCTGAGCGATTTAGGCCAAGACTTACCCGCAGACGATAAAGTCATATGTTGTTTCCGGAACAGCCATATTGTTGGTTTAATTAAGTAAGTGATTCGGGTTAAGGGAAGAGTATAGTATGGTATAGCTGGGGAAGTATAAGGCGGAGATGTACAAGTTAAGAAGACCACATCTGTATGTAGGCGTTTAGATTTCTCTTATATGTGATAGCCTCAGTCCAGTCCCACTAACGTATTGACCACCGCCTATACCATCAACGAGGAAACGAATGAAAGTGGTGCCACCCAGTAACCTTGTCCTTGTCCTGTGTTGCCTCGCCTTACCATTGAGGGGGGTTTCAAGGGTTCATAAAAAGGAAAAGGATTCGTAAAGGTGTAGCAGAGATATGCAAGAGAGATCCATCAAACCAAACCGAATAAAGACTCTGGGCACACTTTCGTTTCTCTACGCTGTCTTATTCCCTTAGCTTGACACTTAGCACGGCCGGTTTCCATAGTTCCTGACCTGACAAGGACCCTTAAAGGGTATCGGACAGTCTCAGTTGTTGAATTGAACCAACAAGATGCAGCTCTGCATGTGCTATGCTATGTTATGCTAACTGTTACATGGCAAGGATGGGATGTCAAGAGCCAACAGACTAACTATTCCTGTAGATACTCTACTACTCACCAGGTAAATATTGATCAACTAATTAGGTGTTGTAGCCACTAAACTTGACTAAACTTAGCTGAAGATTGTCTCCATCTCGGAAACCCTCAACGTTTCCCCCCAGGTGAACCAATCGGGGAAGGCCCCTCGACTTATTCAGTCTTTGGTCAACAACGTTGCATTGCGGGACAAAAGAAGCATAAAACCGCCGTCAAAGCCGGTCCGGAGACAGCAAAGACCGGGTCCGCGGCCCTCGCAAATCCCCTATTTTCACGCATAGCCGGAAGTTCTTGGGCTCTTGGCTACAGGGGAGTTGACTCCATCAATACACATATAGAGTCCTGTTGGTCATGCATCTTCGGCACTTGACAATCAGGTTTGAGGCGAATGTCTCAGCTTTGATCTTGATCTTTCAGAAAGGAAGAACAGAAGAAAAAAGAATAAACAACCAACAGACATAAAAAAGCCGCTGACGACGTTGCATGTACGTATCTCGGGGGTAGAGGCTAGGGGTTAGCGGCTTGAAGATCTGCGCGTCAAGCGAGTCGAAAGGCTGAGTTTAGTTCCCATTGACCCAATTCTCCAGGCATTAGACGCATCAGTGGATCTGAGCACGTCCTGGATTACTTTTCTTATTTGTTCTAGCGGGGGCTTTCATCCCCTTGGCATTATCATTTCCTTTGCTTTTCCTACAAATCTGTACTAGAAGCAACCAGCAGTGACCGTTTTCCCTATTAACTCCCCACAGACGGCGTTGATCTCTAAACAGGGTCTCGAGTAATGGCAATGCACTGACTGAACTGAGGTTTAGAGGGCAATACCCGTTGCCGTAACCCTTGTCTCTATCACTTACAAGGGACCAACCAACACTGTGGATCTGCATATGCAACGACCAGGTTCTGGTGAAGAACAAGGAGCAGAACGACAGGAAGAACCCCAAACGAACCGGAGAAAAATGGTTCGAGATTATATTGCGACTTGTCTGGAGAAGTCCAGGGTTCAAGGATCACAGGCCAGAACCGAGTAACTGTAACAAGTCTGGAGTAGTACTGCGGATTAGAGTACACAATGACAACTCCCTGATACTTACCTAGAGAAGCAGGTGATGAACCTCATCAAATCGATATAGACCAATAGCAGTCGACTAAGTCATGCATTCAAGGTTGTCCAGCTTCCGATCCACCAGATCTCCAGTTTATTTCCTTGAAGGAAGTGAAAGTGCCGCAGCGGCAAGGAGGCGAAGGATTCATCCATCATGATCGAGCGTCAGGGTAACAGAAAGGCTGTCTGCTGAAGCCCAAGGTGCCAAAATAAAGTGATCTAAATGCTAGTCTAAAATGGTATAAACTGACTGATTACTTTGTCCTCGAGGCTCTTGGCGGGCAGTTCTTCTGACACCCTGACGTCGAGTTAGAGTCTAAGTCGTTACCCTCAGACGAGGCAAGAAAGGCAAGGCAAGACCACAAGATGGTCAATGCCTCTATGAAACTCGGCCAAAAGGGGGGCGTGAAGAATCCTACGACATAGTTACAGACACTACCTGGTACCTCGATACGTACAGTCGTAACTTGCTCTCTGTATGGGTGACAGCTTCGTTAATTAGTTAATAACATGGCTATGCCTGCTATTTCCAGGAGCCGCCATCGTTGCAATTCCCGAATCACATAAACGTGGCTGGCATCTGCCGTATCACTTACATCAACAAACGCCATCGCCGTCTCCATTCTGCATCTTCGACTCTTTCAAGCTCAACCCCATCACTCCTTTTGCTTTGCTTTGCTTTGCTTTGCCTTGCCTTGCCTTGCCTTTGAGCACCAGTCAACATGGCAGCCTCTCCCTTTCAAACAGAAGCCTGGATAGAATATGGTCTTGGAACATTGGTTCTACTCCTACGATACTTTGCAAGATGGAAAACAGTGGGCTTCAAGGGATATCAAGGAGATGATTACTTTGCTCTTGTAGCGTTGATCTTCTGGACAGTATGTCATCACTCTCTTCCACTCTCAGTTTCAATTACTAACTGAATCTCCAAAGGCAGAGTTGGTCATGTTGGAACTCATCGGTAGGATCATTAGACATTGTCTCTGTTGGTTCGCACAACTAATCCCTACAAACAGGTCAATCCGGCACCAACATTGGCGTTACCGACGAGATGGGCGCCAACATGTCGGCTGCAGAAATCGCCAAGCGAGAATTCGGCTCCAAGTGCCTCCTTGCAGGATGGAACTTTTACGTTACTCTAATCTTTTGCTTGAAGGGAGTTATGCTTTGTCTATACGGCCGCATGACGTACGCACAACCAATTCTTTCCGTTATTAACATTTACTAACATAGTTGCTTATAGACTTGGTCTCTGGCAGAGAAAGATTGTCATCTGGACACAGGTCGGAACAATTCTCGCTTACCTCAGTGTCCTTGCTGCCATCTGGGGTCATTGCACACCTGTTGAGAAGAACTGGCAGATTTATCCCAACCCTGGTGGTAAGTTCTTAACTACTTACTTATCAAGAGCCTAGAATCTAACAACTACAGATGCTTGCACACTCGCTGTTGCCAACTACCTCACCTTGGTTGTCTTTAATGTTGTGTAAGTTCAACTGCACTCTCGCTCTATACTTGACTAACATAATTAGAACCGACATCTTCATTGTTGCTATCCCCGTCCCTCTACTATGGGCAGTCAAACTTAGCGTTAAACGAAAGATGTTGATCGGCGTTCTCCTTTGTTCTGGTGTTTTCATCATCATTGCAACACTACTTCGCTGCATCTTTTCTCTCCAGTAAGTTATTCGGCCCATTAATCTTACTGCAGCTCTAACGATTTAACAGGGACATCAATGGTATCAACACCTCGACTATCTGGGCCATCCGAGAAACCTTTGTCGCCATCATCGCTGTCAACGCCGCCGCTATAAAACCTCTCTTCTCCGCCTCCAAGTGGCTCGTCTCCAGCAAGGGAAGCAGTCGCGACAAGGGAGGCAGCAGCTACGTCCACAAGCATGGCCACGCTCTGGCGACTATCGGAGGCTCTGGAATCACTGGAAGCTCGGCGAACCGACACCAAAACAAGAAGTACTTGGCGCATCTCGACGATAACTCGAGCGAGGAACACATCGTTGGAAAGCCAGAGTTTGTTTCATACAACAAGAATGAGGTTAGAGCTGGAAGTACGGCAAGTGAACGAAGCGACGCTCAGGATGGCATTATGGTCACCCGAACATACGAGGTTTCACCTGGAAAGTCGACTCTGGACGTGTAAAATTATCAAGTACTTGGGCTATGGAGTTATGTCAAATTGGAGATACCAGGGACTACGTTCAAAACGAACAGGAACATATACACAATTAATTTAATGGGTCAAAATACAGCATCTTGATGCTTGATTTCATGTTATCATTTGGCGTCTCAGAGATTACAGTATCTATCTCACCTCAGCTCAGTCGTCCTAGTGATATCTCCAGATCCTTCAGCACCAAGTCTCCGCATTCATTAGCCCTTAACCCCTAGAACGGAGTAATCCCGACCTAAATCTTACCTAGCTAAAGAGAGTCCATAAGGCGTAGTTAGCGCTGAATTCCTTCTCTGGACCTCTGTAGTTGGTGGTTGGTCAACTAAAGCCCACCAGACTTGTCTCGGCAGTCATTACCTAGTCTAGCGTCCGTCCAGCTGACAAGGCGTTAGCCTAGTGAGCGATAGCAATAACAGTCATTAGTTATGTCTAGTGGCCTCTAGTTACGCTACGCTACGAGACCAGGTTCAGCAGTCTCAGGTCTCAGAGCCCCTTCACCTGTACCGTCCAATTACCGTTTAGTTTCCCCTGAATCATTCTTTTTTTTTTGCCGCGTCAAATCCGGCTGAAGATCTTTTCCTATGACATGATTCGGGAATAACTTGGCACCTTCAGGCTTTCGCGTCACTTTGCCGTAGAACAGAATTCTACAGGGGAACCTGGCTAGTTCAGCATGGGGGTTGGAGCGCGGTCCGCAACTCTCTTTTACAGGGGAGGAGAGGGAAACCTTTTAAACCTAACAACTTGCTGATATCCTGGCGGAGCGTTTCTTCCTTTCGACCGGAAAACTGGTAAACGATCAAGATATTCTATCATATTAGAGTTTCGCCAAAAAAGCAATTAAGACATGCAGATGGCACTTTGCCTGCCTTTGAGATACGAAAGAGAGATCTTCAACAGGGCTTCAATACTCCACGTGCTTTGCAATCAAGTGCAGGCCAAGATGATTTGCATGCCTTTTTCGGATTGATGCCATATAGTCGTTGTTCGTTCCTGCCAGCTTGCCCCGGAGTTGAAGTTGTTGATCCAAGACTGGCTTGAGTCAGTTCATGTGATGATATAGTCATGTATATATGAACGCGCGCTTGGCCACCAGCAATGTTTCATTTACGAGTCGTAAAGAGAGGCTGTCGCCAAATTCTCTGGATGATCAACATGCCAAGTCCACTGGTGGTTTGTGTTGTTGGTTCTATCGATTCTTTCGGATAATCACCTGTAGGATCTGCCATGAGATCTGGAGGCGCAATCTCATCACCCTGAATGGCTTGTTTATTACATTCATTCCCTTGTCTCGGACTTCGGCAAGGCGGTAGATAGATATCCCTGACGCCTCTTCATTGCCTCATCAGCTCGCATCAGCTTGTCCCTGACTGCTTGGCTAGCTCGGGAGAAGGGAGGGATATGTCACTCTGTCACCAACACCGCACGCTAGAACTTCTAGTTCTTATGAATAGCCTCGTAGTGCTTTGGGAAGATGCTGAACTGCGGACCATATCCTCCTGCAATCTCGAGGTTTTATGTTATATCGTGGTGGCAAAGTTCTGTCCTCATCACTATTCGAGCTCGCTTGGGATGGTTCTGCTTTACCGGACCGCGGGTTACAAAATAATGAGCAAGTTTATAAGAGCTAATATATAGATGTACATGATGTGGGATTTCCAAGCGACTGTGCTTTCTTCCTCCTTATCCACAGTTGCTGTTGGCAGGGTATATCCGCCAACCTATCCTTCGCCTTCTGGAGAACAAACAAAACTATGTCCTTGGCGAAACGTCCAGTCAATCCAAAGCCCCTCTTAGTTCTTTCCAGCCTTCTCAGCACCGCTAAACCAGCTCTGGATAACAGGCCAGTAGGTGTAGTGCACGTAAACATCCGCAATGGCAGCGACCGTGAGGCCTACTTTAGCGTATCGCTTGTTCTGAGGAGAGAGGTTGTTCCATTTGGTCATAAGGGAAGCAGGAGCGCTGCTAGCAGTAACATTCTGCTTGGGCGAGGTAGTCGAGATATACCTGCGAGCGCCCTGCAGGGCAGAGGTGGAGAAGCGGGTGGTAACAGTGGGCATCATGGTGTTTTGTGGGGTTGAAGTTGACTGTTTGATAAAGTATTGAGGTGTGATTTTATTGTGAGATGACTCTTGATGCTGTTGATTGATTGATTGTTTTGTATTGCGTTTTACAACTTTTAATCGAGTTACAGATATCCTATATATACATCGTTGAGCAACATGACCCTTACACCTAATACCGTTATGCTTAACTGTTAAGCCTAACGACCCACCAACGCCTCGCTCATAAACATAATCAACATTCTCTATAATCCAGCATTACACATAACCTTATCAACCACCAGGCCTTTGTGGTCGGTTCATCGTCAGTGGTTTGAATGGTTTTCGCAATCGGTCCATTGACGGTGCTGGTCCCAAGCCCACGGGTCGCCTTACACCACCATTGGGCTTAGCCGACATGAATGTAGTCGCATGAAGACTCGAAGCAGGCTTGTTAGGCATTTCTTCTTCGGTGTTCTTATTGTCTTCTTCCTTCCTCAACGGAGGTCGCGGTGGTGAACTGGAGAAGCAGGAGTACGGTTTTCGAGGACCGCCATCATCTACCTTGGGCACATTGGGCTTCGCCAAGGGTCGTCCAGTCGGCAATTTGTGTTTCGCCAATTCTGGATCAATCGCTGGTTTTTGTGGTGGCAATGCAGATAACCCGGCGTGCAAGCTGTTCTGTCGCGACAAAGTTGCCTGATACCGAACCTGCGCGAAAGACTTACTCTGTTGCGGTTGTGGTTGAGGCTCAGGCGGAGGCTTAGGTGCATTTGATCCTTGGTTAAGCCAACCAAGCATACTCCTTTGACCGACGCCCCGTTTGGTTGATCCCTTCTTCGGTCCTGGTTTCGAGCTGGCCGCCTGCGCTGCGCTTGCTGCAGCTGCAGCATCCAGAGCGACTCTATGAGCTCCGGCAGTTGTAAAACCTGGCAAAGCAGAGACAGTGAAATCGGATGCCTGCTCCATTGTTGTAGCATACTCCCTCTGCCAAGGAAGCTCATCTGTTTCGTCGTAAGAGGTAGTAGGTTGTGCAACACGCTGTCGTTTCGGTGCTCGAGAGAATTGTCGACCAGTTTCTTCATCGTACCTATCCACGTTCTTTGGGTCGATAGGGTCAATTGGGAACATGTCATCTTCGATTGAGGACATAGGAGGGAGCTTTCCAAAAACTGTTTTCTCAGATGGAGCATCTCGGCCAAGAATTTTGGCAACACCTTCCACGACTGCTCTGTCGAATGATGGACCCTTTTTGGCGAAGACCTTGGACGCAAACGGTGCAACGAACGGTGAAAGCTCGACTTTACTGCTCATACCTTGAGAGCCATATAGCGGACAGCTCAGATACAGCAGCGATTGTGCTCGTGTCATTGCCACGTACAAAAGACGCCTTTCCTCATCTGTATCTTCTGATCTTGAGTGAGGTATCGATCCTGTGTAAACCGATGGCACAAACACAACAGGCCACTCCAATCCTTTTGCTGCGTGAATCGTCGATATCGTGACTAGAGACTTCTGGTCCTTTGTATCGCCCTTGTTCTGTGCGTCCGATGCAAGCGATACATTGGCCAGGAAGCGGCCCAGCATATCGTCATTCTTCACCTGGTCAAGGTCCTCGATTTCTGGAAGCGCATCTTCTTCTGGGGCGCCAAAGTCTTTCATGAAGTCGGTGACCAGATTAATAAATTCCTGAACGTTGGCCCATCGCTGTTCGTGATCTTCTGTGTATTCTTCCTCGAGATACTTCTTGAAATCGAGGTGCGTTAGTAATTGTTCTAGCAGATTTACCAGAGTAACCGGGCTGCTCTGGCTAATTTCGCTGGCTTGTTTTTGTAAACTCTTAATGGTTCGAATAAGTTCCGTGTTGAGCTTTTGCTCCATCTTGGGTCTGATGTTGGCTTTGGCCTTGCGGTCGCCTCTGCAGTGTTTCAAGATCAGGGTCCAGAGGCTCATGTTGGACTGCTCGGCTTCTTCGATCAGGGACTTGACTGTTGCCTCTCCAATGCCTCGTCTTGGTACGTTGATGATTCTAGCGAGCGCGTCGTTGTTCTCAGGCTGGCTGACCACTCTGAGGTAGTCAATCAACACTTTGATCTCTTTTCGTTCGTAGAATTTGTGCCCTCCAATCATTCGGTATGCGACACCAGCTTTTCCCAGAGCTGATTCGATATGCCGGGAAAGGGCAGCAGATCTCAAGAGAATTGCGACATCTTCAAATTTGAGCATCTCCCCAAACATCATGACTGCTCGCTTGATTTCTGAAACAATCCATTCGCCTTCAGCAGACGAGCTTTTCAACATTCTGAGTACCGGTCGCGCTCCCTTAGTATGCACCGGTAGCAGAACTTTCTTGTATCGCTTCTTGTCTTGCTGAATAACATCAAGCGATACATCCAAGATAGCCTGTGAAGATCGGTAATTTTCTTCCAGTGAGATTTCGTCTGTATTGGGGTATTCTCGCAGCAAACGGAAAAGGTTTTTGACCTCGGCCGATCGCCAACCATAGATACTCTGATCGGGGTCACCAACGATCGTTATTCGTCGGTTTGCTTGAGCGAAGAGTTTCATAAGTTCGTACTGGATGCCGTTGGTGTCTTGGTACTCGTCGATGAGGACAGTCTGAACATTGGAGACGCAAGCCGGGTGATCTCGAAGCAACTCAACGCATTTTACCAGAAGGTCATCGTAGTCCAGCAGATTTGATCTCTTGAGTTGAGCTTGGTATTCGTCGTAGCATGTCCTGAGCGCTGGGTTCTCCTTTCTGCCTTTCTGCGATGGAAGTGGCACCGCTGCATTTGGGCCTTTCGCTTTCTCTTTGCTAATCCATGATTTTGCGTGTTGAGGTTCGATGCTGAGACTCAGCCTTTTGCAGATTCTCTGAATAATTGCCCTGGAGTCTCCATCATCTGCAATGCCAAATTTCGCCTCCAATCCGATTCGGTTTCCGTATATGGACAAATATCTTCGCGCGATCGAGTGAAACGTTCCAAGCACAATTTTCTTTTCGCATTCTTCGCCCAGTATTTTTCCAATTCGCTCTTTCATCTCCCTGGCGGCCTTGACGGTAAATGTTGCGACGACCACGTCGGAGGGGCGATAGCCGACTTGTTGGATAAGCCATACTACACGCGATGTAAGGGTATGGGTCTTTCCACTTCCGGGGCCAGCGAGAATGGCAACAGTCGGTGCAGTTGATGTTACGGCGCGGCGTTGCGCCTCGTTCAGAGATTGAAGAATCGCATCTTGTGTGATGGCGGGCATGTTGGGTACGTGGACGAATCCACGGAATGATGTTGATCAGTAGAAGAGAAAGGTATCATCGAAACATACAGGCCCATGCGAAATTTTCGAATGGGATAAATGTTGCTTGAGGTTTCAACTGTAAAGTTGCCGTCGTTCGCTGCCGCTTTCGATCGAGGGGCGCGTTGATGGAACGGCCCATTAAGGTCCCGCGACGCGCGAAAGTTCGCGATGTCACGTGATCGGTCTGGTCGAACTTATAGGGTAGGTCTCCTTCAAATCCTCATAATTCTATCTCTATAGCTTCAATCCTCATTAATCAATACTAAGACCACTACGCCTAATGTTTCTTTCGTATTTCTGTGTTATTTGGCTCTACGGGTACGGATCTTGTAGTTAGGTACACTACTAAATAATCGTATCGTTCCTTCACCAATCATCAATTGCTGAGCTCGGCAACGATGAAGGAATCACAAAATGTTTCCGACTGATATATCATGATGCTTATCACCACCTACTTCACTTTCACATTACTATGGTCACATTGCAGCTACGCTAAGACTCTAATATCACTATCACTATCACGGTATTTGCATCAGTCACCGCTAATCAGCTACAAAAGTTCGTTGCGACCGTGATTCCCACTTCGGTTAATGATCGTTGAGCAATTGAGATATGGAAAGAGTATGATATTGATTTGACTTGAATCGCCAAATCGAAACCCCTACTGATATCAAGGTCTCTCATGCTTGATTAATTGCCGAAGGACTCACACATGAATGGGCATGTCATGCAGTTCAAGGCGGCAACTCAGTATTGTGGATCAACGTTCACTTACACGCAAGCTGGGTTTACACAAGACAAAATTCTCACCGCATCGAAATATGTTTTAGCTTTGTATCATTGTCCGACATGGGAGTTGTATTAAGATTGTCACGTCTCCAGCAAGCCGTCACCAACCATATCGCTCAAGTCACTTTACCAGGGTAGTATGAAGTTATAGTCGTGCGATAGTAGTGCGACTTTACACAATAGGCGCCGAGACCATCACTTCTATTCGAGGGCATCAACAACGCCATCGCTCTAGCAATGCCGAACAACCTGATGTCACACCCAAGAACAAGAATAAGACCTCATTCGAAGATTTCAGCACATCACATGATGAGAAGCCGAGTGGGAATATCCCACATGGTCCAGGGCCCGACAGCATGGAAGACGCAGGCAACACGCACAATTGGGCCTCAAAGCAACCCTAACGGCTTCGCCTATGCCGTTAGCTGAGTGATAGATCAACGGGTTTCACCTATCACTGGTCAGTAACGATGTGCAGATTCAGGAACGTGAAGTTTGACCCCTCTTGGTGATGATGAAGGCCCTCACATTCACTCAACTAGCATGGATCGCCCCGCCCCACTCGGAACCCTTTAATGCCAGAAACGACAACCATAGAAAAGCTTTAAAAGAGAAGATAAAAAACGCTGCAGTGTTCAGTATCCCGGCATATTGGATTCTCGAACCAATTATCAATCGAGATATGTGGATATCGGTGGTTGGTGGTGGTAGCTCAACACCAATCAATCGCTAGCACACTATATCGCCCAGCGGTTACCCATCCAATCACGTCTTGTAGATGGCCTCGTCACACTTCGACCCTCACATATCGCCTGCAACCACTGTTGCCATCACCAAGGGTATTGAGCTATTCTCGGGCGCCTCCTCATGCGTGCGTCTGCGATTCGACCACTTCCAGAGGACTGGCGTTGCTCCTCCAGCGACTCAGCATCCAGCCCTGGATAGTCCAGCGGCTAACGCATGGTGATGGACGATCATGACCCAGCCCGCTATATACCTCGTTGAGACCGCAAGTTCCCTCTTCCGTGCATGATGTTCTTCTCCTAGTGTTTCGTCTCATTGTGTTCAGGAGGTCACATCGCACAAGCTGGCTCCTCCATAAAGAATAAGTGTCTCGCCTTCGACCTCGTTTCCCACGATGCTTCTTGAAGGTGCTCGCTTGTCTCTATTGCCCGGCCTGCTACTACATCTGTCACTCTTTGCAAGTGCTCAACCTGGTCCTCTTCTATCCTCGGTGCTCGAAACCCGGGACACAGACAGGCCTTTACCAGGACCTGTAGATACAACATATCTTCCCGCTCAGATCGGTGGTATTGTTGGAGCATACGCCGTCTCATTGGTGCTGGTCGCCATAACATTGCTTGCTCTATCCAAGAAGCGTCGTGAACATATATCAGCTGGAATCGACGACGCCGACTTCGCTGTCCGCAAAGACATTGTCAGCCCCGACTTTCCGCCAGTAGCGCCTACATCTCTGAATATCATCACCGACCCCGAATTCTTCAAGCCAGGCCTTCCGGATTTTCACGAAGGTGGTAATCCGTATATTCACCCGTCACCAAACTCGAGCATCGGAGCACCTGGCACAAACCCTTTCGTGGACCCTCGCGTTGTCGCAGTAGACAGAGTCATGGCTCAATCCCAGCTTGAAGACATGTACAAGCACGTGCTTGAGCATGAGGATGCAAAGAAGAGAGGAGTTGTATATGAGGTTCCTCTTCCTCCCACTGCTCACCACCAACCACGACCTTCGGCCTCTGGATCAGCTCTGTCTCTGAAGTCTTCGACATCTTCGCCCTCGAAGCGGGAGAAGAGCAAGCCGGCAACCCTCAACCTTTCGGCCTCTCGTGAGGAAAAGACCCAGTCAAGGACCTCTTCATTCCTCTCAGCGCTCCGGTCTCCCAAGAAGAAGGCGGTCAAGGGCATGAGTATTTCATCACCTCTCATGACTCCCCAGACTGGTGAATTTCCTCGACAGGAATACCAAGAGATGAATGCAATTCCTCCCCGACAATATGCTCCGGCCGCTCCGCCTCCGGTCCCCACCAACCAGGCCCCATACGGATCTCCAGCTTTCCCGGCCAAGGCCCATTCGTCTCTCCCGACCCCGGATATCTCACCCGAAAGTGTCTTGAGTATTGATGAGCGTATCGGAAACCAACTGCCTCCTCCTGGCCACCATCGACAAGTATCATATGCTCCTTCAGAGCGTGATCCTGAGTCCGCCACCTCGGAGCACTCCCAGGTACCGCTTGTCGGTCTGCCATCTTCTCCCAAGCCTGGTGCAAGATTCCCGTCCGGGACTCTCCCATCTCTCCCTGCATCGCCCAAGCCTGGTCAGACCTTCCAACGCACCAACGCACCATCAGCTGTCCGCACTGGTGGTTCTCTGCCCTTGCGTGCCTATGAGCCAGCGCTGGCCTCGCCTAACACCATTGCACACACTACCAAGCAGACAGTGTTTGAGAGGAAGGGACCACTATCGCCCAGCGGAGCAATGACTCCTCATACAGCTGGTGCCGTGCCGTACTCACCTTATCAACCCTTCACGCCATGCATGCCAGTGACACCGTCACTGATTACCAAGGACGACCGAAAGAGGATGAGACGTATGGTGCCCAAGACTCCGACCCTGGAGATGGTACAGAGTTCAGATGACGTTTGGTAAAAGAAACAGGCCGGTCGGTTGGAGTTTGTGAGATGATTTACAGGGTATTACACTGCATTGTTTTCCTAAGATATCACGGGTTATGAAAGAGACGGATCTTCCCGGTTCAGTCAAATGAAATGCTTAGAGCTAGCCCACGGGCTCGCGGGGACTTATTAGCAACGGCCGCAAGGACCAGAACAACTTTATTCGCATAAACTCTTTTTTTGTATATCACATTTATTACCTTCAGAATACGGATTCGGTTTAGATTGAATTGGCTTTCGATACATCCCACAGTGTGTAGAAATGTTTCTCCTGAATACAACGCGTTGTTTATTCTCCCCTGATCGATGGTCGCTAATCGGGGACCAAACAAGCCATTCAAGCCATTTAATGCAATGTCATATTAGAAAGCGACAAGCGTCGAAACTAACGACTGACGCAAGTTTGATCTTCGATATGGGTAATCTGGTTCTAACCTTACAAGATCAGGAGTCGAGGGTTTCGGGTAACAACTGTCGCTTTGATCATTTCGTGGCGGCGGGGCGACCTGGGAATAGTTCGCCGTGGCGGTCACTGCTGAGCGGTAGGGCAGCTGAAATATCCGGCAGCTAAGCAAAATACGGAAGAAAAGCTCGCATTTCTTGTTCAGCTCGGGTTCGTAGGCGAGGCAGGGCCTCGACAGCTCGGTATTTGTATGCTGCTATCCGTCAACCAGATGCAGTTTGCCGCAGCGATGGTTGTACAAGACAGTAGGTCAAACATATAATGAACTGACTTTCAGATCAGCTCGGGTTCCTAGAAACAAGGCTTCGCTTGCTATTGGCAGCCGTTGCCATCAAGTACCTGCCCAACGAGACTCAGCTGCATCCGCGATGCCGGGATCCCGTCGCTTGGGTTGTGACTACCGCTGGCTGGAATGTATAAGTCTTCGTCAAGCACACGAGGCAATGAATGTATGGGCGTGAGACTCGCGTGGCTGGCCCGAGACAAGCTTAGTAGTGCCACGGAATTGTTTCCTCTCGACAGTGTGCTGTAGGACATTAGTTATCTCATGGAGATAACAAGAAGTGCGAAAATAGAATCGATATCTGCGCGTAGTGATGACTTCATCTCCATGATACAAAGTAATTGTTGGGTATTTCATCGAGTAATTGATTTTTGAAGAACAGACCCCTGGTTCTTTTCTTGACAGGCAAGGGTCTTTCATTCCAATCGAAGCAATAAAGTTGACATGTTCCTAGTGACAACCGATGAGTCTAGACGGGGCGCACAGTGTACGTTTCGGGGAAGCATTGTCTGAGACAGAAAGTCGGGTGGGTGACAGAAGAATCGTCTTCCAAGGCTTAAACTACAGTAATGAAGTTGGCTAAGTGCTCGCCTAAGCCAGCATAAAACGACCAAATTATTTCGTCTCTTATAATCTCGGGATCGATTCTTCTGATACCTTGAGGAAAGTGTACCAAAAAGAGGGACAGTAACCAAGTGTACTGTGTTTGATAGATCGCTAAAACTGTATAGTCCAGGCCGTCAATCCTCCATTTTGCCCCCTCCTCCGGGGACGTGTAGTGTCTCAGTTGCTGGACCAGATCCTCGGCCGCCCAATCAATAGTGGTTTTACACACTGTATTATAGCTACCAACAGCCAGTGAGTGTTCGGTTACAAAATGGAAGGTGGAACCCACGGGAATTCGTCACTCGCTTGACCTTAGTATCCGTATTTCTTTAAAAGAACGAGCTTGGCCAAGCGCGGACTCGACTGGGCGTCACTGGGCTGATACCCGGTTACCATCGTACGATTTTCCGCCCTCTCCTCAAACTGAATTCCTTGGATCCATCGCTCGCCTCCGAATCTTTGCTCAAATTGCACGTTCTTTTCACCAGCAAAATTATCAACCGTCGCTTGCCAGTCGAACCATAATCACCAGACTGCGCTGCTCTTCCCTTGCTGTGGAACCCCTGTACTGTCCTTTCTCACCTGTCAAACATCCGGCAACACCCGCTTAATCATTCGATCACTGAGGGATTGAGACACCATCACTGCTCTCTGGTTACAGCACGCCCTCACCACCGACTCTATACCGACCGATCGACCGTCTTAGCATAGGCTAGAGAGGCCTGTCAATTGATCACTGACCCTTATTCAGCACGGTCTTTGCATCATAGCTACAGTAGCTGTCCCTGCGCTGCGCTGCATTGCGCTGTAACTGTCGCGATCGCGGCCAAGTCCATTCCACGCGCGGGACTCAATTCAATCTGCAGCAATAGGTAGTCGGCAGTCCATCAGATCCTTGCTATACCAATTGGTAGCATTGTCGGCCAAAGTTGTCGTCTTCCCGAAAGGCCTCGATCTCTAACGGCGACTCCTTCGGGGTCACCCAATTACTGGGTCAATCAATCAGCCCATCGCTACTGCATGGTGCTGGCCCATCATGCCTGGCTCTCACTTCTCTGACATGGCCGACCAAGAGTCCAACGGCCTTTATGGTCTTCAAGATCCGAATCTGGGCTTTGTTGACGATGGCTCGGTCGTGAAATCCGACCCCTCCTCAACCTCCCTGCCCAACGATTCCTCCCGCCCCCAGACCCAGCAGCAATACTACGGCGCTGCATGGCAGTTCACCGGCACGCCCCCTTACGACTCGTACGATCCATCCAGCAGTGCTCCTCCAGCTCAAAGCAACTACCAGACCTCTTGGAATTTCAACCTTGGTGATCAGCAGAACCCTCAACAACTGCCAGTCTCTACCGGAATTGACAGCCTTGCGGCAACCACCTTCAGCCCCGAATCCATCTACGCCGCTTCTGATCCTTCCCTCGGCCAAGGAAATTTCCCAGAGAATCTCGCTCTTCAGCCCCCAATTATTAGCCATCTTACTCCTGCGCTGCAGGAGAAGCTACGCAACATCGCCATGCCGCCTCATCTCCAATACCACTCTCCGAAGAGCGCCTCCAGCCCCGACTCAGCAAACGGCGAGCTTATCAGGAGAGGACTCCTCTCATCGCCGGACCCTGCCGATGGATCTTCGAAAGCGTCCCGAAAGCGCAAGTCTTCTGCCGACCCTGAGGATGACGAGGAGGAGGATGATGATGGCGACCAACCGGTGAAGAAGACCGCTCACAATATGATTGAGAAGCGATACCGAACCAACCTGAACGACAAGATCGCCGCCTTGAGGGACAGTGTTCCCAGTCTCCGTATTATGACCAAAAGTGCCCGTGGCGAGGATACGACTGAGGATCGTGAAGAGCTTCATGGTTTGACTCCGGCTCACAAGTTAAACAAGGCCACCGTACGTTGTGCTTTTCTGATGAGGTGATTAATACTGATCGACAAACAGGTTTTGAGTAAAGCGACAGAGTATATTCGACATCTTGAGAAGCGAAATAACCGACTACTTGATGAAAATGGTGCCATGCAAGCCCGAATTGCTGCTTTTGAAAAGTTGTTTATGGCTGGTGCTATGAATGGAGCCATTAGCCCTCTTCAGCAACCGCCCACACCTATTCAGTATGCCCAGGATTCTCAACAATTCGGAAACCCGTCCATGCCATCACAAGAGGGTAATGCGCAGCCTGGTGGTATGATTCAAGTCCCTGACGATATGAAGAGGATTATTTCAGCACAAATGGCTGCTGGTCAACCATATCCTGTCCCCCAACAACAATACAGAGGCGGCAACCCTGCGCTCATCAGACAACAGCAAATTCAGCAACAGCAGCAGATGCAACAAAATAGATGGAATAATGCCGGCCCTTACTTCGGTAAACTTATGGTTGGCTCACTGGCTGGTCTTATGATCTTGGAGGCGGTTCGTGAAGATGAAATCAGTAATGAGAAGCCAGAAGGCCGTGGCCTATATGCTGTGCCTTTGCAACTTCTCAAAGCTGCGTCGTCAAGCCTTGACCTAAACGTTGGGGGCTACCATCTCCATACATCGCTTCGAGTTATTCTTTTGCTTGGAACATTCCTTTGGGTGTTTGTTCCTTCACTTTTCTCGCAAACTCAACAGAAGCCGAAGAAGCCCGAAGCTGGCGTCCTCCAGGCTGCACCATCACTTGCTTCCCCGATTCATGTTCGTCGACAGGCTTGGCTCACTGCTATCCAGACTGTCTGGGTCCCCCGTCACAATTTCTTCCTTGAGGCTGCAGCCCTTATTCTGAAGACTCTCAAACTCAGCCTTCGCAACGCAATTGGAATCCACGGTTATCAGGCCATTACTGGTTTAACACAAGAGCAGGAGACTGCCCGAGTTCAGGCCTGGAGCATTGCTCTTGACTCGCAGTTGGCTGGCGGTGATGTCGAGATCAACAAGAGCCGCCTTGTTCTCACTTTCCTTGCTTCTGGTACTCTTCCTGACACACCCGCGAGACTCATGCTCAAGGCACTCCACATCCGTGTTCTTCTCTGGGATCTTAGCCAAAACCGACTGCACCTCGGAGCAAGCAACATCATCGCTGCTAAGCTTGCTCGAGCCAAATGGAACGAGGCCCGCCAACTGAATCGTCTCCTCACTCAACTCCACCGCGAATCTACCGAACAGCATGACGACGACCTGCCCGATCATCTCGCCATGTTGGTTGAGCAAGACTGTGACGAAGTTCTCAATGATGATGTCATTCAACGCGCACACAATCTTGCCTTCAATGCCGATACCGATCACAATGTTGCCGCTCCTATGGACGGCATGGACGCTGTCGTCGACGATACCTCCATTGGATCCCCCCTCGATGCTGTTGCTGCTTGGTGGTCAACTCAAACCCTGCACCGAACCTTGGTCGCCACGATGGAAAAGGATGAGGAGGCCCTGAGCACCAAGGTCGAAGACATCGAACTCGCTATCAAGACCGCACCTATTGGATCTACCGCTCAGGCTCGAGCCATCGTGGCACGCGCTGTTCTTGTTGACGAGGCCCGTGGCGCTAACATCGCCTCTGCCTTGCAGTCAATGGGTAACGAAAAGGTTGACGCTCTTCTGAGCACTTCTATCTGTGTTGTTGATTCTAGCTTCCAAGCCTCTACTTCCGATTTCCGACTGGCCCTTCGCTGTGCCATGGCAATTGCTCATCTCCGACGCGTCGAATGCACCCCTGGCAGCACCCACCGGGGTCTGCGAATGATCGAGTCAATCATGACACGCGGTAATGCCTCACAAATGTCTCTCCTCGGATGCACCGCAGCTCTCGAGCTCATGGAGGAGCTTTACGAGCACAAGGCTGCTGCCGAGACCTTCCGCTCCTCTCTCGAACGACTGTCTGGTAGCCTTCGTCTATGGATAGGCGGTGCTCCAGGTGAGAAGTGTGGTGTTGCCTCGGACGTGCGAGAAAAGGTTGTAAACCGGTGCCTGACTATCACCAAGAGTATGGTGGGAATGGATTCAGACACTGGCTACGGAAGCCTTGACGAATGTGAAGACGATGGATGTTAGACGACAAGAAGCGATTTCCTTTTTCATTATTAGCGACACATACACTGCCGGATATTTTCTTAGCAACCCCACTTGCATCATGTCATGACGGGTTGAATCTGCGTCTCTGACCATTGTTGGATGACTTTCTGTATGAACATGGGTATCTGTTTTTCTTAGAAAGGGGCGAAATCCCGGGCTACTACTATCACGGAGTTATACTGGGCAACGGGTAAAAGGGGCGATCAAACAAATACAGGGCGAGGAACAGATAGTTCCAGCGGACCTTGTTAAGGATAAATCGTAGCGAAATAGCGTCATGTTGATTTGACATCAAAGACATCTCCTTATTATTATTCAAAGTACATTATTTGGTCACCATATTCTTGTGCTGTGAAAGGTTTCCCAGACTGAGGCGATTGATATGTCTTCAACAATTCACCAGCCTTCCGGTGATCTTGGCTAGACTACACAGAAGCAAATTACATTTTCACTTAGCATCGAACAGCCTAAAATTCATCCGGTATGGTGTAGTGGCTAACATTTCGCGCTCTCATAACCTGAGAGATCAGTACCGCGGAGCCCAGGGTTCGATTCCCTGTACCGGAGTTACATGTTTAATTTTTTTGCTGCAGCTATCTCTGTTGTATGGTATCAGCGTAAGTCAGTACTGCTTCTTCCTGTTCTTTCGCCAGGGGGTCATAGAACAGTCGATCGTGGTGAATGCCTTATCAGATAGTGACCGGTAGATCCCTATGATCTGTCTACCTTCACAAGTTATTGTGCACGTTGCTCTCAAAGGGGATTTTGGAACATCGTATTACATGCTTCCATTCTAATATTCAAGGATTTTGATATATCTATTCAAATAATCATGTAGTCGTAAACACTCCAAACGCCACCCTATGATATATGCCAACCTCTGTTTATCCTGTATACCCTTCTACCACTCTGGTGCACCACCTCCACATCCATTGGAAGCCATCATAAGATCCATCGGCTTCGTGGTCATCTTCGCCTGACCAAGAGGCTTCACGTAGGGCTTCTTACCACGAATGCCCACGAACTTGATCTTGCTATCAAGCTTAGCCAAAGGTGCCTCGCCAGCTTCACCCTTCTTGACCATCCACTTCTTAGTTCCCAGGGCACTGTCAAGCTCGTCCACAGGAGGAAGCTTGAGGTATAGCATGCCGTCAGGACGAGCCTCGGTGGGGAATGTGGCGATGGACATGGACTCGTCTGTCTTGCAGGCACCGTTACCCAAGTCAAAGTTGCGCTTGTGGTGAGGACATGAGACCCATGGCGCTGCAGCGGCCTTGTCGCCGTTTTGCTCAGCCTTGTGAGGTTCTTGACCGACGAGACCGTCGGAGAGGATGAATGCACGCTTGTGAGGGCACATTTGCTGGGTAGCGTAGTAGACACCCTTGATACGCCAGATGGCGAGTTGAGTGTCACCGCGCTTGACGGTAGCAGAGATACCATTGGGCAACTCATCCGCACCGTCAAAGTAGGACGACTCGATGATGGGCTCCCAAGAAGTCATGGACCACTTATCCTTGAGACCCTGGAAATCTTCCTTTGCTGCAGCATCGGCAGGCCAGAAGGCAGGTCGCTTCTGACCACGGTCATCTTCAAGCTCCATGTTGCGTGTTGTATCATTTGTGTTGGCGAACTGCTTGAACTTCTCTGCGATGGCGGGAGTCTTGATGGCCTCGGCCCACTCGTCGAAGAAACTGTCGACAAGCTCTTCCATCTGAGCCTCAAGCGAGGCGTTGATACCAAGTTTGTCCTCGAGGATGACTTCTTGAAGGTACTTGATACCTCCGGGGAGGTTCTCAATCCAGCGTGCTGTTCGCTGGAGTTTGTCGGCCGTTCGCATGTAGAACATGAGATATCGGTCCAGAATTGTCACAACGTCGGTTGGGGGCACGTCCTTGGCCAATAGCTCGGCATGACGAGGGTTTGCACCACCGTTACCACCAACGAAGATGTTCCAGCCCTTTTCCGTAGCGATCAAACCGAAACTAGTAAAATGGTTAGTAAACTGTTGAACGAGAAAGGGGTAAAGTTGTAACGTACTCTTTGCTTTGGGCTTCAGCGCACTCACGCACACAGCCACTGATACCACCCTTGATCTTGTGAGGAGCTCGGATACTCTTGTATCGCTCCTCCAGGCGCACAGCCATGCCAACACTGTCACTGAGACCGAATCGACACCATGTAGAACCGACACAGCTCTTGACAGTTCGTAGAGACTTGGCATAAGCGTGACCAGACTCCATACCACCAGCGACAAGCTGACCCCAGATGTCTAGGAGGTCCTGCTTCTGGGCACCAAACAAGTCGATACGCTGACCACCTGTGATCTTGGTGTACAGGTTATACTTCTGTGCAACCTCACCAATAACAACAAGCTTGTCAGGCGTGATTTCACCACCAGACACACGAGGGACCACAGAGTAAGTTCCATCTCGTTGGATGTTACCCAGAAAGCGATCGTTAGTCTCTTGAAGACCATGTGTTGTCTTGTCCATGACGTGTCTGTTCCAAAGAGAAGCCATGATGCTTGCTACTACAGGCTTGCACAGCTCACATCCAACAGCACTCTTATCGGTTCCAGCCTCGCGCATGACTTCGTCCATAGACTTGAGGCGCTTGACCATGATAATGTTGAACAGGTCAGCACGCGAGTAGTTGAAGTGTGAGCAAATATAGTTTGTGACCTCTTGACCCATAGAAGCCATCGTCTTGTTGAAGATGGTGGTGACCAGGGGCACACAACCACCACAGCCAGTGCCTGCCTTTGTGCACTTCTTGATGCTGGCGACATCCTTACAAGTGCCATCCTTGATAACTTTGACGATATCACCTTTTGTGACGTTGTGACATGAACATACTTGGGCATCATCGTCAAGGTCATCTGAGTCCTCGCCTTCCTTCTTAGCACCCAGGATCAACTCGCTGGGAGACATCGTGAGCTCCTTCTGAGACTTGACCATGGGCAGAAGCTTGACATAGTCGCAGACATCGCCAATCATCATACCACCAAGAAGGTATTTTCCATCCTTGGTGAAGATGTATTTCTTGTACACGTTGGAGAAAGGATCCTTGTATGTAAGGGCCTGGACAGAGCTGGGGGATTTGGCGTCGCCGTTGACTATCTTGGCGTATCTGGGAGGAAGAGTCACGGGGCCATCGCGGTCGGCGAAGCAGTCACCAAAGCTGGCAACATTGACTCCAAGAAGCTTGAGCTTTGTGCTCATATCAGGAGTCTTGAACATCATGGGGCTGTGAAGCTTGGCTTGTGTAAGGTTGAAAGCAACGACTTCGGCCATCGCAACACCAGGGGCAATGAGACCGTAAGCCATACCCCGCCAACTAGCACATTCACCGATGGCGTAGATGTCGGGCATGCTTGTTCTCAGGTCGTCGTTGACGACAATACCTCCTCTTTGACCAACCTCGAGGTTAGCTGATCTCGCAAGGTCATCTCTGGGCTTGACTCCAACAGCAAAGCATAGTGTGGAGCAGTCGATTTCGGTTTCATCGTCAAAGATGACACCGGTAAGGTTGTTGTTCTCGTCCGTCTTCAAGCTGGACACACCCTTGCCTAAGTTGAGTCTCACGCCAAGTTGTGAGACCTGGTCTGCGACCATCTTACCGGCCGTCTCGTCGACCTGTCTGCTCAGAACCCATTGGGACTTCTCGATAAGGTCGATCTTGTTGTAGCACTCGAGATCCAGCATAGCTTTGGCAGCTTCCAGACCGAGCAGGCCACCACCCACGACAACACCATTGGTGCCTTTCTTGTCGTCAGAGAACTTGATCAGCTTGTTCAAGTCATCAATAGTTCGGTATACAAAGACACCGTTGGAGTCCCATCCTTTTAGCATGCGAGGAAGGACAGCATCTGAGCCAGTAGCGAGGACAAGGATGTCGTATGGGTAACTCTCGCCATTTGCGCATTCGATAAACTTTTCCTCGGTATTGATATGTGTGGCTTTTGTGTTGATGTGGCAGTTTAATGATGCTTCGGATTCTGTGTACTGCAGGTTTGTTAGTGCATGATCAAAATGCATGTGATTAAGAGATAACATACCCATTCTGCTGGGTTCATGTATAGGTCCTCGACTTTGCGGTGTTCGAAGAATGTTGTGAGGCCTACTCGATTGTAGGCAAGATATGGTTCCTCTCCAACCACTGTGATAGCATATTCTTTTGTTTTGGCATCGTATTTGAGCAGCTTTTCTCTGCGTTGTTGTCAGATCATGTATATGTAAGTGTGTTAGTGTATATGGACTTACATAAAAGCAATGCCCACCATGCCTAGTCCAACGACGACAATGCGTTTTTGTGTCGTTACAGCCATACTGAAAATTTTGGTATAATAGTAATTAATGTTCTTCAGAAACAGAAGAAGCACGCAAAGGCAGAATCGCCAGGTCTCTCATGGTTATAAGTGACCGTCGAGGTCCAAGAGTACCCGATATAAAAGAGGGTCCTTTTGACATGCTACCATGGATGCTGCCATCTCATGTCATGATTCCTTTCTCCCTATCAAGAACAGACATCTCCGGGAAGCCTGTGCTTGCGCTTGTGGCGTAACAAGCATTTCCGCTGTTCTGCCCAAACAGCGTGGGCGCATTTGTCGTACTCGTCTCAACTCGGCAGGGCTGATCTTGATAAGGAGACAGGTACCGTAGACAAGGGGCCAATCAGGGGCTGTTCTTTTCAAGTGCGTTCTCCGCGGAGAAACATAGTCTGGGCCAGAGGTCGTACGTCGGAGCAGACCACGACAAACTCAGGGCATGATATGATATGAGATAGACCCTCATATTAACTCAAAGCAGAGGATCCGGTTTCTAACGAAGTTGCACCATATTAATATCATACCGCACTACGGTGAAGCTTTTTGTGGGTTGTTGACTGATATAAGTCTCGGTGAATCCATCTCAACTATAGTCTGAAAATCCTCCAAGCTTATCTTGATTCAGCACCCAAGGATATGGGTACATGCTGGAGGTCTGGTGTTCTAGATTCTTTATCGTCAGTCAATGATAGCTCTCAGGTCACAATACTCAACCGAGCTATTTCTGTGTAAAGGATCAGTGGTAGGTAGGGATCGGGAATAATCACTAGCTCCCTTATTCCATGCAGTAACCTTTCTCCTCGGAAGCAACAGAAGAGCCTCCTTCGAATTGCCGCAATAGATAAGCCGCAAAGATACACCTCCTCCGGATATCAGCTTTCCAACATCACGATTCTGACTGGTCCCCGACAAAGATAACGTTGTGTTTCGGCAGTATCTCAAGTTGCAATCGCCAGGAGAACGCGGAGATTCAGTGACCAAGCAGGCATTCTCCACGGAATTCACAAGATATGATATATCGTTCACCTGGGGCTCCATTCATTCTCCTCGCTTCGTGTTGGTAGTGGAGAGGGAGCTTGAAGTCGTACGAAGAAATAACTCGATCGGCAATTAAACCCAGTGCTGAGACCGCTACACGATCCAAGCGAGCAAGTACATTAAAACAGCTTCATTCCTATTTCCATAGAATGGTTCGACGCAAAATCGTGAGAGGAATTGAATTGATCAAGATATTGTTTGTAACTCATGTAAACGGGCAACGGCCCTGTCCGGCCGAACCTCAGGTACCCATGATGCACGTGTCTAGCGGCCTGTAGCCTGTACCTTAGAGCCCCCACAGAACCCCTCCCACGTCATCGTCGCAACCCGTAGCTTCAACACCACATCCAAACATCACCAACGTTTATCTCAGCCTCGTCAAAATGGCTGCTACAACTACCACAACTACTGCCGACTCCTCATTCACGTTCCCTCGCGAATACCACTTCCCCGCCTTCTTCACCCGCCAAACAAACCTCACCACACTCCACGCCCAGCGCAACAAATGGGCAGACCTCATCCTCGCCTACGCCCGACATAACCGCATATTCCGTCTCTCCCTCTCCGAAGCTGCCGACTCGGATCTGTTTGTCAATCGCAAACTTGATCGTCGATTGCAATCCGACGATATTCGAGATGTGGTCTCCTTTATGCACACCGATGGCCGTGTAGAGTATGTTGGAGGTGGTACATCGGGCGATGTCGTCTTCCTGTACTGGAGAAAACCAGAGGAATGGGCCGAGCTTGTAGAGAACTACGTTGAAGAGTCAGGTCAAAAGGGCAGTGTCCTGACAGTCTATGAGCTTGTCGAAGGAGACGGCACAAAAGGGAATGGTATGTTTAATGACAATCGCGAAGCTGTGTCTGTATACACTTTACTAATTGTCACAGATATTCACGGCATGGACACGGACGTCTTACTCAAAGCTCTCAATGTCCTCGTCAAACGAAACAAGGCGCAAATATTTGGCCAGGACGACTCATTAGGCGTGAAATTCTTCTAAAAACGCTTAATCCATTTTCACATCTCTACGTAAAGTACACATGCGCCGGTCTCTTTATGAGCCATGAGCGCAGGAGAAAGCCAACTGCCAGTCCGACAATGGCGCCGCTATCAAGAACCCTCCAAACGCCATCGAGCAACACAGCTCGTCCAGACTTATCCGTACACTATTCCATTTCGTAGAACTGTTCCACCTTGTACTTTTCGTCAAATCGTACTTGTTGGGCCATCGCAACATCGAGTAACCAATCCGGTACCACGATCCGAGGTTCCATGTTGCCTTGGAACGCCATTTCTCGAAATTTGGGCCAAAGCGATTTCTCGTCTCTGGCATCGCTGCTCAGGAGATAAACAGGCTCAGGGGGCTTACCCTCTTCCTCGGCGGTCGCTGGTCGAATTGTTGTTCCGCTTCGCGCTCGATAGATCTTGAAAATGGCACCGTTCGCCTCGGCAATGGCTTTGTAGCTGTCTGGCCCAGCGCGGATCTTTTCCGTGCAATAAATCGGGATGCCGACGAGTAGCTTGCCTCTATTTGCCTTTGCGCGGGCGACCGATTTCTCGAGCTTGATGTTATGCTTTTTTTCCGTTTCCTCGTCTTGGAGAATAAAGTCATCCACATCAGGTACATCACTCGTTTCTATGGCTTGGTCGATGAACGTCGATGAGATGACAGTTGGTCCACGTGCAAGAGCACATAGAAACTTGACAGTACGGACAATGTTAGGCGCTGCCAGATAGTCGCAGGGCTGACCCTCCGCAACGATTTGGATTCCCATTTCTCGTAGCTTTTTCTGTAAAACATGTTAGAAAATATAGATATTGGCTCGGGCCTACTTACTCGATCATTAGCTTCCTTGTTCTTGTCTCCAACCCATCGATTAAATCCGGTTAGAATAATGCGCATGGTAATGTCAGGAAGTGATGGTTTCGTCTTCTTTGCGGGTCGCTTGGCTGCTGTCGTATTCTCTTCGACTTCTGGGGTTGCACTTTTCGTCTTGGTGCTGGTCTTGGTGTTGTTCTTCTCCGCTTGGTCTGCGGCCCGTTTACCACCCCAGATTGCATTCCCCCCTTTAGCCATCCTCTTCTTCTCTTTCTCATACAGAGCAATATCATCACTCAAACCATGCAAAGCTGCCTGTGCCTTTGCTTTGGCACTGCGACCGCCTGTAGAGATCACCGAAGGGGTGTCATTCTCCTTTCCAGTATGCCTTGTCCGAATAGGCGTTTCCACAGCAGTCTTGGTGGTAGCCTTCTTCTTTGCAGGTCTTTCGTTCTCTTCTTGAGCGTCTTCCATCTCAACGTCTTCGCTGTCGACCTGGCCAATCACAACACCCTCTGCTGGCCCTCTTGGGTATGCGTTCTCCTCTGCAGCTTCGAGAATCTTTCGCTTTCGCTTCGCTGCCGGAGACAGGTTTTCGTCGCCACCTGGGTAGTACTTCTCCCTCAATTTTGACTCATCGAGGAAAGTTTTGCCAATTATCTCCCCAAGATTGGTACGCGGAGGGAAATGCGTGTACTTCTTAATGCTGATTGGTGTGATCTCACACTTGGCATAGCTCTCCTCGATCCAGAGATGATTGACAACCTGAATACCCCATTCAGGCGCTGCTTTGCATTTCTCACTAGAATCGCGTGCCGTGACCAGATGTGTATTCTCTGCTTTCATCGTCTTTGTGAACTCGGCTCCACACGCCTTAATGAGATTCTCCAGGTAGATACGTGCTTCACCGCCGTAGTTCGATAATGTGATACGCAGTTTCTCAAATCCTTCGATGCCGTTTTTGGGGACAGGATAGTGCAGTAGTCTCTGAAGAGGTGATGTCCAGCCATTGTGCACAATAAGCCAGTAAAGCCAGGCCAAGTTGCCAACGTCCTTACACGATTGCGCTGCTTGAACGTACTCAGGCCCGTCGCGGTACTGGCAAATGAACATGTCGCAATTATCAACTTCGTCCACCACTTTTCCGCCTCCATGAATGATGATTTCTTGGATCACCTTTGACAATCGGTCGGTAATGTTCAAATCCTTGGACAGCATAACGTGACGGTCCTGGAACACGGTCACGGGAGGGCGAACCACCTCACCATCAGGTGGCAAAGGTAGGTACGCCGGGGTCGCCGATGTTGCTCCTGACAAGTTTCCGTTTATTGGAATCTGCACATCATCTTCGGGAGACTTCTTAAGAATCTCGGGGTTCGGCAGTAGATATGGACCTTCGTCGATGCGCTTTCCAAGCTTGAAACAATCATCGAACCTAGATAACGTTAGCAGCCATGTATGGTAAGCTTCTCGCACGCAAAAACACACCAATGTGGCAAAACCACCTTTCCTTTCCATCCCCTCTGTCTCGCATTTTCAATCTTGGGATGATCCATTGATAATGCACAAATATGCGTAGTCAAACGGTTCGCATCTTTAGATTCTTGCCCGCCCAGGGCCATCACAGCACCGGCAATGCTCTCTTTGTCTGTCTCCGGTAGATCGGCGCACGTAACGACCACCTCAGAGAATATCATCCTCGGGTCAGGTGAAAAGGGTCTGATTGGGCCCTGTTTTCGACGAGCAATGGAGATGGTAATCCACTGTGTTGTCACAACAGGGATCATGAAAGCCTGCGCTTCGATGAACTGGGGGAAATCGATCGTGTTGGAGATGATGTGTGTGACTTTTTCGACAGGCAGGGAGCCATCGCGTCGGGGTTCGCAGATCGTAGCACCATTGTCTTCCAAGATAGTCGATAGCTGCAGAACAGTCAGTACATGAGCAGTCTGCAAGAAAAGTCTTTAACAAACCTCTCCGATGAGCTTGGGAGGGAGTTCATTACTCGCGACAAACGCGATGGCGCATTCTTCAAAGAGGGTAGAAGTCATCTTCCGTTTATTAAGAAGCAAAAGAAGAGACGAAAGAGAGCAAAAATAAGTAGAAAAAGAAAACTATGACTCCGTAGTTATGACATGAAGCTTATATGTGATTCTAAAGCTCAAGATTGGCGATTGGTTTGGGAAATTAGTAGTAATAGCAAATATCGTGGGATGCCTAGCGGAAGGTACGAAGGCGTTTGTCAAGCTTCCCTTCCCTACAGACGCGCCACTCAACGCGAGAGACTGGCGCGACCACGTGACCATGACGGAGCAGAGAGACTTATGATGGCACCAATTTTGTAAGGAATCTTGAGTACCTGGCGAGACCCCCGCGACGAGCCAGACCCCACCAACAGAACGCGCTCTACCGGGCACTTTACGCCACCTCGACTTCTCTTCATGGATGTTACACTAGCTCCCGTCTGAAGTACCAGGTATTCTCTATCATCTGATAATGATATCAGCCAAGCAGGACATATCTACTATGAATGGCCTTAGGAGTTGTGTACTTTGAGATTGTTCATTACTATGATATGTCGAGATATCTAATCCATCATTGCTCCAAGTAACTGGTGGCGAAACAGCCGTAGTACATGATTAACAAATGGTGTTTTCCTCCAAAAAAA
>NW_022158023.1:0-7536 GCF_003316985.1 Fusarium coffeatum
GGGGGGGGGGGGCGGGGGGGTGCGATGAATCCGGACATTGATTGAGTGTTCGGATCCATCACACCCCCGCCCCATCCGTGGGGCGCGTCCCGAGTCGAGACACTTAGTATTATACGTCGTTTTGTCAGGATTGACGGCATGAAAGTAGAAGGCCTCAAAATACAAATATCACATCCCCTTCCTCTCCATAAACAACAGCTTTGTAGCATGCGGTTGCCTTGTTTGCCTCGACTGCTTTCATAGACTGCTTACTTGCATCAATGGTTCTTGCTGTCCCTTGGCTCCCACACTTATCTCAATCCCCTGAACTTTACAGTCTATGATCATACCCCTTAGCCTCAGCTTAGTGCCTGACTTTCTCACCTTCAAGGCAATGTCGCAAATCACACACTGGGTTATCGAGAGCCCTGTTCCAGAAAGCCCCGCGACTCTCATGAGAGATGATGTCATCTATCGTTATAGAACCTTCGATTTGGTAGGTTACACAGCTAGGCCCCCAAACTATAAGCTCACCTCGATTAGACTGTTGCTATTGTCCCTCTGGAGAAAACCCATACGGTGATACAGCGTCATCACAACCAGGACGCGGTAGCAAGACCTAGAAAGCCCAGCGAGATTACAACGCAAACTTTCTCGTTGTCAACGCAATGGCGAGTCTTTCAGCACAATTTCGAAGTAAGTTTGTCAAAAGTGGACTGGAGAAGGCAACTGACACTTCATTTCGCAGGCGATCTCTCCTGAAGAGCAGCATCAAGTTTTCAGGATCTGCGCGGCCATTGCTCCCGAGCATAATAGACGAACCGACGCAGAATGGCGAGATTCCATTAGACGTTTGCCATCAACGGAAACGAACTGTTTATCACCTTTGTTGCTCCATGTGTCCTTCGAAGTTTTCCGTACGAGCTGTGCAGCACCGCATCTCCTTCATGACCCCAGGCTCCTTCAGAGATCAGCAAACGATAACTTAGCTGAACTAAGGAAGCTTCTTGGCGCAACAGAGGATATATCGTGCAACATCTTAGCCTTAGAGGATCGAATCGTTCGCGGTTTGCCCATCGGATTCACCAAAAAAGTATACGAGAGTTTGCCATCCGCCTTGATCAATATCCTGCCATTCGAGACGGTCTCCAGGGCTCTGAGTATGATGTACAACGACCACCCTACAAGCGATCGTAATCATGAAACTGACGCAAAATAGTGATGAGATGGAGCCCCGTATGCGCAAACCAAATCATAAGTTCGGAGTGCTTCTCTGGCAATGTGCAGTCTCGCAAGAGGATAGCATTTTGTTTCGCGATTGGATGGCATCTGATGATGGCAAGCTTCACTATTGCCGAGTTAAAGATAGCTTACGTCAGCCTCTCACTCAAGAAGAAGTCGAGCTGTCTCTAACAACTTTGCGATGCTACGAGCTGGTCCTTGCTCCTGATTATTGGTGGAGAGATGTGAGGCCTCTGGTTCCCGCAAATTCATATGTGCGGGGCTCAAAGCGTCGGGAGGAGTCATGGATTGATGCATTCACAAAGCACCTCAACGGGCTTGCACAAAAACCTCCGCTGGACTTATGGAAAGTAGCGGGCTCTTCTTTCAAGGACGCTTGCAACGATGCTCCTCTACGCTGGTTGGATGCAGTCCTGGATAAAAGGCCACCCTCAGATGTGTTTGTCCAGACGTATTGGCAATTCTATTTGACCGTAACGAAAGATGCCTCATGCAATGCGCTTGCAGGTCAGGCAATGCAGCGACAGGCCTCACAGAGAGGGTATTAGTTTGGCAGACGATGGATCTTCCCTTTATTCGCCCCTTTTGTATTTCACCCAGACATCCTTTAGCATCTGTCCTCTTTGTATCGTATCTAGACATTTTGATTTATTTCTGGGCTTGAGTCTTAACATGGGTTGTTGTTCCTTGCAAGTGTAATCATCATCACTTTTGTGATTTTTACAGCATTTCTCGTATTTTGGTCGCTGCTCTAACACCGAAAAGCGGGATTGCGGCCAGGTTGGCGCCATAACTGATAAGCATATGTGGCAAAGAATAAGATTCATAATGAATACCGGAGCAACTACAGTACTAGATCGCATTACTGTTGTATTTATCCTGTCCATATCTGTTACCCCTTCCTTAACAATGGCGTTGCACTCGAACTCATTTCATGCAGTACCGACTTGAAGTTACCTTCAGTGTCAGTAGGAAGCTGACTTGGATATTCTTACCTGGCTTATCTGGTCGGCTTCCAAATTCTCAAAATACCTGCTAGAGCGATGAAGCCGGTTGGTAAAATATGTCATGCGATGACAATTTGGTTGACAAATATTTCAAAAGGGTTGCAAGAAAGTCGAAGAAGAAGGAAATGTCCGCCAAGTCCACCAAAATCAGGAAAAGGGTCAGAGGTTACCAATCAGGAGACAATACGCAAGAGAGGAGATGATGTTATGTGAGTCGATTACGCTTCTGCCGTTGTCTCATACGGCTCTTGTTGCGCCTTCTTTCTACCAAATCGACAGGCACTAGCCGTCCATATGTTGGCTCACTTGGTCCGCCATGGACAACAGTCTGTAACCCAGTCCTTTCTCCATGAAACTCAACAAGAAATTTGCGCAAAGCCTTCCCATTGCGCGGAGAACTACAGAGATCTTGTTGGCAGGGCTCGAGAGCAATGGGAGACTCTTCGAAACTGGCCACGAAGTCGCTTCATGTCATTGTGAGTGTGAATACTATACGTTGATAAGATGTTTAACTAACAGTCGACTTTTTGGTTTGCAGAAGCATCTTTAATTAATTTCTGCAACACCAGGCTTCCATATACACCGACCAAGATCAGTACTTGGCTCAATTGTCACGATCGATGCAGTTTCGCGGTAAATTGAGCTTCCGCAGAAGTTGGTTCCAATCACGTGTCGACCTAACTATCTCAAAATCACATTTCTGGTGGATTGTAACCTAGCTCTTCATTGTAACCTCACCTCCAATACTTGCCTGTATAACTGCGGCGCTCTGAATCTGATGTTTGCATAATTGCCTCCTTTTCACGTAGTTGATCGCCCTCGAACACGCATACAGTATGGACATGCAACAAGACAAACCATCCGAGAGGGAGATACACCCTCCAAAACGAAAACATGACGACCTTGTCCAATCATCTAGTTCGGAAGCTGATGGGAAGAAAAACAAATCATACAGTTGGCGAGAGCTCCTTGAATACACCAAACATCGCAGAATGCAAGAGAGCTCTGATGAAGAACACGAGCCTGTTGAAAATATTTCCCAACCACTCCCATTCCACCCCGAGACCGTTCCGTCACGTCCTAGCTTGCCGCACCAGGACCGCGTTCATTCAGCCAAAGTTCCGGACGGCGATTCTGGAAACGAAGACGACATTCCATTTAGAGATGCTGCGACTGGTAGTGAGGAAGGTGATAAGGAAACTCTTGATAATGCCGTGGATGGGGCTTCGGACTCAGAAAAGTGGGTCAGCTCAGACGACGAACAGAAATCGAATGTTTCATCAAATTGAAGTTACTACGAAGTTGATAAGCTTTAATGAATGACACATTCGTGTTGCTGACTGGCGATGCTATTTAGCTTTCGGCCGGGCATATGTCCTGGCTTCAAATCTATTGTTCCCCCTCTAATGAGTTGCCTCGACTCCAAACCTTCATCAGTGAAGTCACGCCTGGCAAGATTTGCAATCAATGACCGTCAAGGTTCTCAATGCCATCCTCAACTATTAACACCCGACACTACTTTCGTTTTGTTATACCCAAAGCCCTGCTTTTACTTATTTGCCTTTCGTTATCCTTTGTGCCAAATATTTCATTCAAGGCCCTGGGAGTAATTGCTCCTAAGTATGAGGACCGCGTGCAAGTCTTGCTTCCCTTCATCTGCGATCAGATCCAAGTTGAGTGTTGGCGTCCATTTCAACCCGTTCTGGATCATGCTTCATATCTTTCTTTGATGCATGGGCAGGATGCCTCCACCAAGGGCTCTGTTCGAAAATCAGACTCGCTGCACACTATTTTAAAAGGCCTAGTACTGAAGGCGATACCAACGGCGGTCACCAGTACTATGGTTACCGAAGGCCTAGGCTTTCCGTTCTGGGCCGCATTCTCACTTACTACTGCTCTACTATTCATGATGGGAGCGGTTAATTTTTGGTTGTTTCTTCCCCTCACAGAAACAATACGGAAATGCAAAACGATACGAGATGATAACCTGTATGGTTCCCTTTCAGGATGTACCGAGGAAAGACTGACTGTAGAGTAGGGTGAATGGACCAGTCGACCATAATATGGAGGTTACATATATTGCATCCTGCAAAACCAATGCAATGCTGCGCTCTCTATGGAACGTAATCCTCTCACTCGGTATTATCATAACGTTCCTATTTGTAAAGGATACAAGAAACTACGCAAACTACATTCGACTTGCTCATCAAATACGTTCTATGGATGATACATATGAGAAGATAGCTAAAAGCTTTCCGGAGGCGATAAAAATTATCAATGAGATGAAGATCGGGGACGGTATCACTCAAAAGTTCTATGAGGCGTGTTTGCAGATCACTGAGGTCAGGCCTGTGTCCATCCGCGACGTAAATGGGATCGGTGTCTCAAGAGAAGAACGACATAGATTTTTCGCCAAGGCATTAACCACAGTTATTCGCACAAACCTCTTCCGAACTCAGTACAGAAGAATCGGACTGTTTAGCGAACCGTTTGTCGATCTGGAACAAGGAATTTCGAACCATCTCAACCAAGATCCAATGCTGAGGACTGCGCCACTCTACTTATCATATGCAACTCTATAATACTAAGAAATCCTTTCCTCTTAAAGCTTGAAATTGAGACAATCGTCTGTCCAGTAGTGAGCTCCACCAGACTAAGGCATATATGCTTCTAGAGGCTGTCTTGTAATTCGTCTAAAAGGAATTCCAACACTCAATAGATCGCTACAAACTTAGGCTCTGTAGCGAGTTATCGGTAATCGCTAAGCGCTAGGATGAGTCGGGATGAGTCTCGGTGAGCTTTTCGAGTACTTAAGAAGGCCGCAAGTCTATTGCACCCCTCAAGTTTTCTCCCTGGACAAAACTAACGACGCCAGAATAGTTAAGTAAAAAAGACCCTACCAAGTTACTACGTCTTAATATGAAGCCTCTTGGCCTTTTGTTCTTCCTTTCTATTATCTTATGGCTAGTAACGTATGCCGTATCACCGCCGTACCCAAACAAAGACGATAGGCTTTGTCTTCGTCCCCCCGCATTTTATACCCAGGACGTAAAAGACCGCTTTTGTATCCAGGATGGCCCATCTTCGAATTCCCGTCCCAACATTGTCTTGCTGGCCCTCGGGGGGACTGTCAGTGCTGTGGCTGACTCTCCTACAAATACATCTCATTATACCGTTGGTGTTTTGTCTATTCATTCTCTGTTGCAGAATATTACAGAAAGATGGAGCCCTTGCGTCAATGTGACCGCTTACCAGATCATGTCACTTGACAGCATTGACATGAACTCATCACACATGATATCGATGAGCAGGAGGGTCAACAAGGAGCTCAACAATCCCGATGTAACAGGGGTCATTCTTCTTGGTGGTACAGATGCTATGATCGAGTATTTAACATTCATTGCTCTTACCGTAAAGAGCAAAAAGCCCATCATAGGTACGGGGGCATATAGACCACATACAGCACACGATGCCGATGGGCTTCAAAACATCGTCGACGCAGTCATATTGGCAGCGACAGAAGGCTGGAGTGAGGACTATTATGAAGTTGCTATGGTCATGGACGGTGATATCTTTCGTCTTTGGGGGACACGAAAGGAGAACGACCGGTTTGTACCTGGATTCGGGTCATCGATCGGGAGAGTTGAAGGATACCGGGTATCTTTTCACGATCTTCCTGGCCGTCCCGCGCCCTTCAAATTCGACATGACCGAGTTTTCAAGCGTTTCTTTACTGCCGGTGGTCCCGATATTCTTAGTGCACACTGGATTCGACTACAAAGCCCTCGAGAAAGCCGTTGATGAGGGAGCCCGAGGACTCATCATAGGTGTATATGGTAATGGATATATACCTGCCACAACTGGGACAGCAATCACAAAACTCGCGTACGAAAAGGATATCGTTGTTATGGGAGCTGGGGTTAATTCTGTGGCGGTCACCTATGCGAGAGTCAAAGGTATGATTCCTGGACAGGATTGGGATGCACGCCAACTGCGAATCCTGACTCAGCTTTACCTCGTACAAGGGAAGGGTACGAACAAGCACGAGCTGAAGAAAGGGTTAGAGCATGGAGCTAAGCCACATATATCTGCCGAGTAGAGTGTTGTGATCTGCAAGACGGATATCAAGGCAAACGATGGTACATTGGAAGAAAGTTGAGGAAAAAGAAAGCGAGCCGATACTGCTTATAATGGCATATGTTCGGCTTAAGGTTAACCAGTCATAGCTTGCTGCGACTGCGTGATTTGGAGATAGCGGAGACGACAAGTCTCACCGATTGTGGCTGTTAGACATTACAGCAACCGGAGTATGGAAGTTCTAAACCCTTGCTTAGTCTAGACATGATGCTACACCATTTTTGTTCAGTCCACATCATCAACCTCTTGATCAACCTCAACGTAGTCTGCCTCTTATTCGAAAATTTATCTCTCGTGAGATGTGAAGGAAAATCGTGTTTTGATCAACAACATGATGATATCTCATCTGGTATACTTCGGGATCACGGTCGTTGGGAGCACCATGCAATAAAAGCCTGACGATAATTGTTGGTGGAGAGCCTCAGGACCGAATGTGTGGGGACGTCTGCGTGGGGTGAGGGGACATCGTGTAAACCCATTTGCACCACCAAATCGCCAGTCGACTGCTTGAATGAGATATGGAGCCCAGAAGACTCGGATGTGAACTTGTATAGGCGATGGATAGAATTTAAGTTCCGTAGATGTGGGAGTCGGCAATGGACTGCTTGTTGACGATGTTGATATCTCAAACACGTCGTCGTCCAAAAGTCGCATGGTTGAGCCTTGGGTTCTGATGGTTCCTTTTACGCCGTTATTGACAATGGCTGCATTTCACTGCGCCTTTCCTATCTTTCACGGACAAGTTCAGGTTTCCAAGTGATTCAGCTGCGCCGACGGATAGTCAAATGCTTTCTTGCACTTACCACCGGTTAGACATCTCATGTGCTGGTATCGAATCGACGCTTTCTGCTATTCCAATACAGGCTTGCTATAGAAGATACTTCTGTATATGTCGCATTCTGTGTGCTTCTGGGATACTTTCTGTGGATGTAACTAGATAGCAGTCGCAAAGACGAAACTGATTTGGAAGGGGCAAGAATCTTAGAAAGAGGCGTTGGAGTGTGCAGATCTCTCAAGAAAAGAGAAAGAGAAAAAGAAAAGGGTCCAGAAAATCAAGATCAAGGTTAATGTTTCTTTGAACAATAACATCAGGAATAGGAACGTTAACTGTGAGTCAAGTTGACCTTTGTTATTTATTGATTGACGCTCTAAGGAAAAAAAAAAAAAAAAAA
>NW_022158024.1:0-106777 GCF_003316985.1 Fusarium coffeatum
AACTACTAATCCAGCGCTTCGCGGCTTGACTATGGGAGAGCGGACGGGATCCCGTATTTTCCGCGAGCTGTGGTCGTATGTATCTATTGAAGCACAATTACGTCTTATATCCTATCTATTCGACTGCTAACCACTCTACTGGTCAAGCACCTCAAATCATAACGCGCAATGCGGTGGGGTAGATGAGGGTCTTTTGAAAAGGGCCATGAAAGATGAAGCTGTAAGCAGAAGTCTCTATAGGGCACAATACACCATTATCGAACGTGTAGAGATGGTTGCCAATCGCGTATATATCCTTTCGATTGGCCTGATAAAGTGCTATTTCCAACGAGATCTGGTGGTGTTGCTCATATAAGCTCAATGGAGTGAATGCATATTGTTGTTAAGGCATCAGGAATGGAATAGGGACCGTGTGCGTTCTGGAAATTTTTGCAACGTCGCAAAGTTCTTTTAGATGAAATCATCCGGTTTTGTATGCTTGTTGTACCTTGCTATAGTCCCAATATCATCAGGACTACTGCCGCTTCAACAAGAACATCAGATATAATGCCTGATGATGTCCCTTTTGACTCGCGCTGGAGTCTTCTTCTCAACCAGGTGATGATCAACAAGGTTTACCTCACTGCATACGATGTAAGTCGAATTGCCGTAGGGAGGACTTAAGAAATAATGGGGGACTTACACTCGATATGCCTGGAAGGAGCAAGGACTAACGCAGAAGAGATGTGGAGATGTAAGCCTTCCATGAAACCTCCTCAAAGTGGTACTACTTCTGCTTGACTTCACGTTTCATTGTTTGATGTGATAGGTCCGTGCTACTCCCATTACCACCTGTTTTGAAACAAGACTCGCATCACAGTGGTCTGCGCAGAAGTTCCATGAGTCAGCGAATAGCTTCCACTAGCAACAATACAAGTGTCACTATACTTACCTTACTATCAATAGAAACATAAGCCTCAGCTTCCATGTTGAAAAGCTATGTTTCAAGTGAGCGGCAAATCGGATGCGATAAGCCAATAGTCAGCTATCGCAGATCAACCCCATATACCCGGATCTGGCTTCATCTTTCGGACCGTGCAGCTTGATCTAAGTCCTACATAGCCAATATACAAGTGCCAGCAGACATCAGCTTACTTTCCGAGGAATAGCCTATGGAAACGCAAGATATATCCACAGTCAGAACGTGGAAGAACTTTCGCATCAGAGGAGGAACTTAATGAGTGAACCCGAACTTCCAAGACCTTTCCAGGGCTGTAGTTCAGTGGCAGTCAAGGAATGCCTCGGGACTTATCATTCAAGGTAATATGATGTAGTGTCGCCAAGTCAAATGGGTCAAGTCTTTTGTAGCTCATGCCCAGCTCTGTCCAACAGCAAAAGGTATAAGAAGTCCGGCTATCCTCACCTTGAATTTTGTTTTCCTTCCACCATCAAATTCAACCCCCTCATCACAATTTTCAGTTCCAAGTCTCAGCTTCTATAACCACCAAATTCAATTTCACCTTCATCATGCTTTCCAAAACATTCTTCATGACCCTTCTTGCCCTTGGCGTTTCCGCCGCACCTCTTGATGCTGAAGTGCAAAAGGACAATCTCGACAAACGCTGCGATTGGAACGACCTGCACGGCCAGATTTCCTGGTGAGAGGATTACAGGCCTTAGTTCAAGTATGCTAGCTAACAGTAATTCTTAAGCGGTTACTTCAGTGTCATCATGTCGTTTGATGACATTAAAGTTCGGGGCGATGGATGGTCCGAGAAGTTTAAAATCGACTGCAGCAGAGAGTGGTCATCTCTCAGCATCCCCCGGCTGCCTTGGACTATTGAATTTCACCCGGGCAATGCCTGCGACGGAACGAACTATGATAACATGTGGATCAAGTACGCCGATACCACTTTGGATATCCCGAGCGACACGCGCTGTGGAGCTGTCGGTAAAAACAACGTCCTTCGCAGGTGCATCATCGCCGATAAGAAATGAGGCTTTGACACAGCCAGTCCAGGTCATCCTGGAAGCCAGCAATGCAACAAAGGACAGTTAGGATGTTGTGGGTATGGATATGTCGCCTGGTTGCTTATGTGCCTGTCACTCCTTAAATGAGGATGCTCTTATCCTTTTACTTGTCACTCGTTTCTATTGAGATACTTTCGTAACACAAACTAGTATTCAAATCATCCTTCGTCTCGCTCTGTCAATACAGTGTCAATTTCTTAGTATTACGGAACTACAACATGCTTCAGTCTCTTAGCTTTGACTCATCCACTTGGAGAGTCTTCATAACGCCGTGCTTTAGCTCCTTAAAACTCTGCTTCTTCTCCCTTTCCAGAATCTCCAATCTGGACTTCCTCATAGCTTTGGCAACATCTCCCCAACCAAGATACTCCTGGCCTGCGATATCTCCCATCTTCTCTTCCACTTTCACGTCAACGAGTTTACCACCACGTTTTCGAACAATACCATCAATAATGACAGTGTCCACGTTACTGATGCTGCTGTGAAGAACGATAGCAGCCACTGGGTCCTGTTCCGCTGCGCAAAGAAGCTCGGGCGTGTTTGCATCGAAGATGACTAGGTCAGCTAGTTTCCCTTCCATGATGCTTCCAAGCTCATCTTGTCTTCCGATTGCTCTGGCACCTTGGATCGTGCCGAGATTGAAGGCATCTTGGACTGTATTGGAGATGTGTCCAGGAGCTACTTCCTGATCGATGAGTCTCTGGTTATGCTTCGCCCGTGCTGCTTGCAAGGCTAGCCTCATCTCATACACGATGCTGGAAGCTTGGTTGCTGTGACAGTCAATGCCCAAACTTGACTGGGCTTGAGCAGTGGGGTAGTCACTACTGAGACACATGGGATCTCCCAAACCCATCTGCATCTCTGTAGAAGGTGTGCTACTGATGTGTGCTCCTGTATCAGCTATAGCTTTAATACTCTCAGCGGGATACCCATTAGCATGACTGACGATCATCCGATGGTCCAACAACCCTTGGTTCTTAACCTGCTGGATAACATCATTCATGTTCATCTGATGGTTTCGAACAGCATGGGTAGTAGCTAGTTCCATACCGACGTCTCGAGCACGCTGAAAGATGTCTTGGACAACTTGCTCGGGTAGGAACCAGAGATCAAAGGCTAGACCCATCGTTACTCTACCATCTCCGAAGGGTGCTTTGGTGCCGAGGTCCTGAATCTCTTGAAGAGTCCAAGATGCGATCAGTTCTGAGTTCATTTCGAATGGAGACCAGGATCCGACGCGGATTGTTGGACAGTAGCCATAGACACTGCGTAGACCTGAGGAGACGGTAGCTGAGATGGCAGTAGATGCTAAAGACAATAAATCAGTTCTGACAACAGTTTATGACATAAACTTAGTCACTTACCAGCCCCTTCAAAAGTGTTCACATGGGAATGATCAACAACGGTCGTAGTGCCAGCATTGATCGCCTCAAAGCAACCCCCAAGTTGACCCCAGTAAAGGTCCTCCCTGGTATAGTTCGATGCCTGCACAGCTCCTGAAGGCATGTAGTCAAGAAGAAGTTGATTTGCATGTCTTCCCTTGAGTTGAGTTTGCCAGAGGTGGTGATGGGTGTCAATGAAGCCGGGCGAGATAATCTTGTAGTCACACTCGATCACCTCCGCCCCGGCGACATTGTCAATGTTTGAGGCTACCTTGACAATGCGGTTGTTCTCGATGAGAATATCGCGCTGGAGAGCTTCAACATTGTCGCTTTCATCGTGGATGAGGACAGTGCCGCCTCGGAGCAGGAGACGGCGTGCAGAGGTGCCGTTAACGGATGCTTGCATTCTGATAAGTTGTATAATAAGTCTTGTAAGTATGAGACATGAGTTGCTTTCCGAGATTATAAGAGAGGTGTGGGAGGTTGGTTATATACAGTCAATGACGCTATGGCGTTACAATCGCACTTCGTATACCAAACACTCGCTTGACGCCGTGGAGTTATCCCACGGACCTCATCGCGACGAAGTAATCCCGAATGATCGCTCGCTACTTCGGGTGATCGACAAACAAAACGGGCGCTGGTAAGCAGCGATACCTTTTTTGGTGAGATCTGGTCTGTTGGTGATTTATAATAAGGTTTCGCTGTGCAGTCGGTGTCGGAATTACAGTTACTAAGTCCGCCGGTTCGGCACCGGACTTGACGACCATCCAGATTGGTGGTCAGTTGGCAGTTGCACGCTCATTGGACTTTATGTCTGAATAAACTTCTAATTATTGACTGAGCTGATAAGGGGGGCTTACATTGAGTGGTTACCATTCAGGCGCTGTCCTCCCAGCGATAAGAAACTCTATCAGGTGAAGATGGACTGGGCTGGCACTGCGATTACGGCTACCGTCTTACTCTACAAGACGACTGGATGAACGAGAACGGCTATTAGGCTGGTACGAGGAACAAGGAAGCATTTCAATTGTTGAAAGTGATTGTTTTTATTACACTATCGTAAGACAGACCTGTAACCTATGGGACTGTTGAAACCCAGGACGCCTGTAGATTTCGCCCAAAGTCTAAAACTCCAAACAAGACTTGGCCATGAAAAAGAAAACATCAAACAGACGGTATGATAGGATATTCTCTGACCAGAAACACCCTTTTCGGCTTACACGGAGCCCTTCTTGGCTTACGCGGAGCCGTCATAGATGGGAGCCCATCGTCGGTTGGCGGCTTCTCTCGCCTTCCTGTAGATGTTAGTATCATCCGCCTATATGGTGGACGGTTCAGTATACTTACTTGAGGTCCTCGTACTTCTCGGCGGTATACATGACGGGGGCGGGGCCCTCGGTTGTCTTCTCGTAGGGAGTGAAGCTGAGCTGGCTAACATTACGGCGCTTGACCTTGCTGCTAGTCTGGCTGCTGCTTGAGGATGATCCGCAACACATGATGAATGTAGAGTGAAGGGTGGTTTGTTGTTTGAGTGGTTTGAAAGTTGAGTTGTGTATGACAAGATGTCGAAGATGAGCGTGAGATTGTTTAGGATGGAAAAAGAAAAAAAGGAGGAAGAAGAGACGGGGTGATATCTTTATATAGAGATTCATTCGGAATTGAGGGCATTCTGAAAAGTCTGCTACTTGCGACGAGATTGAATCAAAGTTTGGAGTTGGCGATTTGCGTGCGTTCTTCTCGAACTTTGAAGATTAGACTTCATACCGAACAGGCATCTTGCTCACCTGGAATTGAGAGCAGAGATACTCATGGACTAAAAGATTATTGGCCATAATATGTCAGAGTCGAGAGTCCTGTTTAAAGTCATGTCACAACTCACTTCACATACACCAGATCTCCAGAGAAGAATCATGTTAGCTTTTTGAGAAGAGGTGGTATGTATTCTACTTGACTATGTCTTGTAATCTGAGTTCAATACATGCAATAGCTCCTATATCGATTTGTTCAAACGCTCCATTTCATGTATCTGTGTGCAGTGCTAGAACTTTATTCTGTTGACTCTTCTTTTTCCACTTTGGAGCTTAACAGTATAAGGCATCGAGCAAACTATGCAACAGAGTTGAAGGGCAGCATCTTCTATGTCCGCATTTCTAGTCAACCAGAGTTCGTAAAAGTTGGTTTTCGGAATTGAGTTGATTAATGAATACTTCTGCGTAGATAAATGTGCGCTTAATCTTACTTCCAGCCCGGCGAAATCGTATAACAGTAGTTCAAGATTATTGCCGCTGTACTACTCTTGTGCGTTCGGGATCAAGGTTTTCATCAACAATTACAATATCGAATCGTCCTAACTTCAACTGGTGCACGGGGACCACTTACTGCTCTTCGCTGAGAAGTGTTATATCCTACATCGAACACTCATTGGGGCGAACATCTCGGAGTTCACTGTCACTTAAAATGGTTATAGTTTATAGACCTATCTAGGACACAAGCCGGCCAACATCAGACCGGTGATCTTGATGCAGCCTATGGAAGTAAATCCCGCCCAGAGAGTTTCTCTAGTCGCCTCTTTAGTCGTTTCTCTTCTACTCTCCGCAGCTCTGTAACTCTTATGGTTGTTTTGGTATAAGGTTCTGAAGGTGATTATTGTAAGCATGAACTTTCCATCCTGCTGTTCACAACCGACTCATACCAGCCAACAAGACTTTATTGTGCAAGCCCACTGTAAGAGGAACCCGATCGAATCATCGTTGGCTGGAGTACAGGGTCTTATACTTATAAAACAGCCTTCGACAGGGCTTCCAATATGGAATGACCACACTCTAACAGTGTCTCTTGAGAACAGCTCTCGGTCGCAATATTAAATTTTTTGAGACAATCCAATGTCAAAGCGACTCGAGGATTGGCGGAAATAAGATGAGTGTATTAGGTAGTTGCTTGGACTTCATGATAGAGTTAATCACAAATTCAAATGAGACGCTTTGATGTAAATGAACAAATAAATTTTCAAGGCTATGCTATGTTCGCTTGGTATGGTATATGCTTAGTCTATAATTTGTGAAAGAACGCCAAAAGAAAACCCGGCTCATGACTCATGTACATCTATCCTGTTCGGAGCTAGATGTCGATCCCATATTGTAATAAATTGAGAATGATCATCCCTACTTTACAGAGCGGAATTGTCACCGCAGCTGAAAGTACCGTTGACATTATCGCCGGTAGCGAAGATCTCAAGCATCTCGGTCAAGGAAGCCCAGAGACCAGCACCGTTGAGGAAGAAGGCGAACATGATGATACAGACATTGAGAACGAAGAAAGCAATGTTCTTTCCGCCCTGGAAGTGGATGTCCTTGCGAGACACGATGTAGAAGACACCACTCATACCGAAGGAGAACCAGGCGTAGGTGGTAGCGGACTGGATCGAGACAATAGAGTCGAAGATAGGGATGGCATTGGCGAGGATGAAGGAGATGATCCAGAAGAGAGTGGTGCAGATCATCCAGGCAGCCCATGAGCGGATGCTGTTAGAGGTGATCTCGTGAGTGGCCTTCATCTGCTTCATGGCGACGATGAACATGTACTTGACACCGACGTGACCGTTGGCAAGGGCACCAGTCAAGATAGCGGGGAGGACAACTCCGTAAGCAGCCTTGGCGTAGATGTGGGGAGCGGAACCAAGAGCGGGAGAAGTCGTGTACTCGCCGGCGAGACAGTAGATACCGGTGGCAAGCATGGAGTAGAAAGCAGTGGTAAGGCAGATCAACCAGGTAAGAGAGAAGGGGAAATCCTTGCGAGGATCCTTCATCTCAGCCATGTAAGAGACGTAAGAGTGGTTGCCAGCATAGGCGAAAACGATCTTGAGGACGGCGTTGAAGATGTTGCGGAAGCCAGGGTTGTTGAAGGCCTTGATCTCAGGGGTCCAACCCTCGGGGGCCTTGACAGGGTTGGCAAATCCAAGACTGATCATGACGATGAGGACGGCGCCGACGAGGGAGATAACGGTAGGAGGGCCGCTGCGAGAGATGAACTTGACAGTTCGAGGAATGCAAAGGAGGTATGAAATGACAGCGGCGACAGCCATGAAACCGACAGTGCAGATGGAGTGCTCGGTCATGGTGTTGAAGGCAATTGAGATGGTGACGATAGCAGAAGAGCAGAACATGATGACCTGGATGAGGAATCCAATGGCCACGATGATTTGCCAGGGTCGACCACCAGCAGCCTTGGCCAGATCAATGATGTGCACACATTGAGGATGGAGGATAGAGTAGCGGTACAGCTCAAAGCCGGTGTACCAGGCCAAAATAGCAGATCCGAAAAGAGTGATGAAACCAGGGACAAGACCGAGAGTCGCGAAAGCACTGGGAAGACCCAGAGCGCCGATACCGAATTGGTTGGTGAGGAGAGCAAAGATGGTACCCCATCGGGTCATGGTCCTGTAGCTCTTTCCATCCTCACCCTCGAAGATGTTTCCGATCTCGTCGGTTGTCTCGCCTTTGGGGACTTCGCCGTCTGAACCGGATGCTGAGTCGTGCTCGTACTTGGGAGGAGGGTTTGAGGTGGAAGGCTCCATCTTGAGAGGTTCCTGTTTTCCTTTCTCGGCTTCGCTGGCCATATTTGTTGTAGGGTCTGTTGTGGCTGACATTGTGAAGTTGTGGTGGTTGTGATGAGGCGAGATGAGAAGAGAGTAGAGAGACTAAGAAATTCTTGTTAGTCCCAACGAGATCTTTTTCAAGTGCGTGCTTTTGGTGGTTTGGGTCTGGGTCTGGACTGGTAGTGGGGGTCGGTCCGGCGAGTCTTGGCAGCGGAAGCGGTACAGAATAATTATGGGCTGGGTAAAATTTGATGAAGTCATATGCAACTATGATGTATGTTTTTCTCTCCCATAGAAAAAAGACCGAAGTAGAAGGGTTTGTTGTTTCATGCGTACGTATGCGCTGCTAGACATGTTGTCTTGCATGTTGCAGAACCGAAGGGACTAAACAGGAAAAAACAGGGTTCAGAGCAGACGGTACTTACGTTGAGGAGGAGGGTCTGGTCTAGTCACAGAAGGTATGGTCTATGCAAGATGATCTGCAGATACGAGTATAGGTAGTCACAGACTACGCTGGGGTATTTGAGAGAAGAGATGGGAATGGAACGGGAAATAGAAATGGAAGAAAGAGTAGAGTAATCGAGAAACCGTCAGAAACGTGAATGGGGACAGATGGGCTGGGTTTAAATATCTCAACAATTGACGCTGGAGACGCCGAGAAGTTTTTGTACATCTGGAACGTTAGCTGGGTATGGATTAGACTAGACTAGCTAACGAACATGTACAGAGTACATACAGGCATAGCCTCACTTTGCTGTCTAGCAAGAGTACCTGACCTCAGGGATCGCTCCCCATGGGGGCTGCACAAGGCCAGTGGAGGGTGATGCTGGTTTGAGGCTGAGGCTACGTCATAGATGCAAAACAACACTAGACTGTACTCGACTCGGGAGTAGCAGAGGAAGGGTGGCCGGTCACGCCGTGCGGGAATTTAGTTTGTCTGCGTGTCGTGTCGTTTCCGTTGGACGAGAAAATTAAGGGTCGTTGCCAAGCTCTGAATAGGGTCATGTCATAGTGGGCTTTCCCAAACCTTGAACCACCTAAAAGTGGATATTGGTACAAGCGGTAGGATACGGAAAACAGGAGTAGAAAAGATGGGTCGATGGGATACGTTTATTACGTATTGATTATTACGGTACCTGACAAGACGTTGTAATACGTGGTAATTCGCCTTCCCACACGCACTTTTGGTCATATCCCGACATATCTCCTACTCCTGTACTCCATAGGAATGAGGTCAAGCTGAGGTTGAGGTTATGATAAACTTCCCTCCTTTATTTACGGAACAGGAAACTCAAGAGCCGCTAGCGTGATGTGATGCAGGGAACGCTATTCTCGGGAAGAAACCGATCCCAGCAGGAACAAGAACAAGCGGCGTCTTTTTCCTTCGCCCTCGGCACGTCTTTCTCTCTAGTTACTCCGAGACAGCAAAGAATTTCTGAATTAGAGGGTATGATTGGTCCGCGGAACATTCTTTACGGTCTTCCATATCCACACTGCCGGGTTAAAAACTGTAAAGGTAATGCCCAAATACGGCAAAAGGTAAGAGTACGTATCTCTAATTACCGTAGATGGAACGGTGAGCACGGGTTAGACCGCCTTTGCCGCCGCCTCATTTTTTTCTTCCTCTCTAATTTTTCTGCCCTCGATACGGACCAGTGTTGCATCCTGGGAGCATCAGGGCATATCGTTGTTAATTGACAAATTGATTCAATTTTCATTCGCCATCGGTTACCGTCGCCTCATATTAGGTCTAGACTGTCTACTCTATTCGGTGAAAAAGCGTGACCCTATTATGTGGATATCATCAAGATGGGACTGAATGGGACTAAAAAGGCCAGATGACCATCAGCAAGTCCAGATTCAGACGCGTAAACAATGATAATGCCTCAAACTGGATGCAATAGAATGGCCCAGATTGATTGATAGACAAGAAATATACTGGGCCAGAGAGACCCAGACCTGATGATGGGCAAGTTTGACCGAAGTGCCTGAGATCACAGGCGGGTATTCTTTCTCTTTCTCCTATTCTGTTGGTCTCCGTAATAAACTCTATGCTGATCAGAACAGGAACAGGAACACGGACTTATGCCTTGGCCCTCATCATCGTTTCGCCTAAAAGAATCCTGGACTGGACTTGACCTGACGCAAGGTGGCTGGAATTGAAAGGGAATTAAACGGGTGAAGAGTCTTAGTGACAGAATACTTGGACCAGCCTGCCGCGACAATTGCCGTGGCGAATTAAAGAACCTTTTTAGGTGAGGCTCTTGCCTTAGTCCGTTGATTTGCCGCGCAGCCGCGGGAGCACCGACGGATTCGTCTGATGGACCGTCGTCTCTCATTTGATGAGACGGAAAGTAAAAGTGAGACGGTATTTGCGCTGACTCGTACACCGTATCCCAGGTAGGAATAGCGCCGGACTGCATGACGGACCCTAGCGTATGGGTCTCTGTCAGAAAAATAAAGAGGCACTAGTTCGACCAATACTGGTGAGACTCTGAGTGGGTATTTCTGTCGCTTACTAGCCTCAGTGAGCTCATTTGCTGTGGCGTGGTCTCAGATTACGTTATGGTAATTCAACTCAGGATTTTGATCCATGAAACAGAAACATTCTGCTATGATGAAAAATGAAAATGAAGATGCGCAAAAAGTGAAACTTGGCTAAACAGCGTTGCTTACACGTAACGTCTTCCTTTGATTCAGGTTTCTGTTTCTGGCCCGAACTTGAACAGCTCCTATCACGGCCCGTCGCGTCTACAGCACGCGATATAATTTTATGGAGGCTTTCGGTGGAACCCTTACCCTGTACCCCAGACTTGGAATGCAATGTCTGCAGCTTGGCTACCGAATACGGAACTGAGGTGACTGGACATTTCACGGGAATAAGAAGCGAAATTAAAACGTTGGAATAGGGTAGATTGCCAGATTGTGGCGTGAGCTTGACTTCAGCGGCAATACTTTCGGTACAGTACTGTAGCTTGCTTTCGTTAAGCATGAGAACATTATGCCAATCAGATCATTGACAAGTTCTTTACAGGCATGATCCTAGACTACCTGCCCTTTGAAGCTTTACGCCCTTGAGGCATCAATCTCACCGTACAGCTTCACTTTTGTTTCTTAGCCGCCGCTGCAGAAACTCCACCAAGATGACAACGTTGCTTGTTACGGGATACCCAATCGACTGGTATTTCCTTTCTCAGGGTCCTCTATGCTGGTCATTTGATACTCACCTACAGATAACCCCCATCCTGGTCGTGGTCACGCACGTTTCTCAACAGTTTGGATGGATGTGATATGTCTCATAAATCATTCGCCTACTGTATAAATGGGTACAATCAAGGATTCCCCGAGGGGAAGCACGTCCTTTGAGGCATTTAAATCGAAATTGTGAGCATCCCAGACAGTACCCAGTTGCATACCGTTTCCTCCGTACGTCAGCCATTCATGAATGACATCCCCAGACTTCAATTGAAACCACTAGAATGAGGAGAACACGGGGAAATACTCCACCGCATCCTCGATTCAGATCTTAATTCTCGGTGTTCGGGGTTCAATAACCTTCACGCGCCAAGTGGTACTATACGAGTATATGTACGATAGACTCGGGTAAAGTTTCTAGGTGATCGGCGTGGAGAGATAAGCGCGGGAAGGGGGCTTGGAAAGTGGGTCGGCTGTCTGATCAACTTCTTGACACCGGAGCTGAAGCGGATGAGTTATTTTGTAGATAAGAAAGAGGCGATAGCTGAGTCTGGGGTACATGTGTACTTTTGGCAGAGCGGACGGAAGGCCCGGAGGACGGTCCGACTCAGCAACCCTACACCTGGATATATATCATCTGGCGGTTGGACGTCGACGTGGAGATTGCTTCAGATGCGACAAGGAATATGACTATCTTCAGGAGTCTTATCCCGCTGTTGGTCGAGGATGAAGCTTTGATCAAGTGATAAGAGATTTGAACCGAGGTGTCGCCATTCGCGTAGAATCTTCGATGTCGATCTTGGTGCCCAAATTACTCGCTCGAAAATTCACCGGCCTTCTGGATCAACCGCACAGTCACTCCATCGATACGGTTTCTACGGAGTCGGGACCGTTGTGGCAAGTCTTGTTCTAAAGAATCCAGGACTCTTGTCCTGACATTGTACGCATCTCAGCCGCTGCCTAGGGGACAGATTATTCGCGACGAATCTAGCAATATCTTCAAAGACGTACTCGCTTCATTGGGCTATTTGTGCTTTGTTTTTAATGCCCGGCAATCAAGGCGTACAGATTCGCTCTATAGAACCTTTGCTCTACCTTCAAAGTATCATAGACAGCGGAATCTGTCAAGATCAAGGTGCCTTCCCTCGGATACTTTGACTGACGGGTAAGAAGACCTTGGTCGTTCTCTATTCCTCACCTGCGCCAGTCTATCCAAGGACCAAATCGATACTCTCCAAGTCCAACTCATCCCACTTCTCAACCTCGACTTGTCCACTAGCAAGCCGATACGCAATCCCATCTTTCCATTCTACCCATAGAACCAAATAGGTATCCTTCGTCTGCCTCGCACTCCAAATCTTGGTCACTCCATCCTGTGTCCTGCAGTACGTCCTGATTTTACACACAGCTACCAAGTCAACAGGTAACCCTTTCTTTTCCTCAGACAGCGTTTTGGGGAAGCGAGCAAAGAAGTCTTCATTGAATAAATTCAGAAACCCAACTTCTTGTCTTTGGCTATTGTAAAGTCGCGCGTCCTTCCATTCGGCTTCCTTTTGACAGCCCCAGAGTTGAGCTTTATGCGTCTTGCAGAAGAGGTATTCTGTTTGCTCAGGCATATCGGGTACTGTTGTTTCGTCTACCGGAGTGAGAGGGAATGGATAGAACCATCCTTGTACTGGTTCGTAGCCCATCTCAGGCATATCCTTGTGCTTGAAGATAAATTTGTCGCATCCGTCAGGGAACAAGTGAGGTCCATCATCCCAGGGTGACTTTTCTGGAGCATCGTGACGCGTCCATCCTGGTGGTAATGGCCTCGTAAAGTCCTTATAGATATCCCGATTCTCGTACCATGTAGACCTTATTCTTCGCCATTTAGATCGCGGATCGGTTGGGGACTGGCTTGTGTACCATTCAGTAATGGGCGTGGTCTCTTCAATGCCTTCGCCTTCTTCCCATGGCATCATCAGCGTGGCTTCAGGCCCAACCGGCTCTATACTCCCCATCCATCCAATCCATGACCAAGACGGGAGGCCAGACGGTTTCAGTTGCATACTTTGAGGCCTTGATGAGCGAACTCGTCTTGCCAAATCTATGCTTTGGATAAACGGCTTCCAACCAAGACCGCGCTCAAAAATCATTTCTGGTATCCCGTACAAGAAACCACCTTGGAAGCGCCGACTCAGCACAGACAGAAATCCTGATATTGCAGGTAGGGCGTCTTCGCCGTAGCGAAGTTCTAGATCGTTGTACCGCGACACAAGAAGACTGAAAGAAGAATAATCAAAGAAACCGTCTAGTAGGATTTTTAACCCGCTGTCTATCGTCGCGGTTGTGAAAGGGTCCTTCTCAACTCGAACTCTCGACGCAGCCTCCTCATGCCACACACTATGTTGGCACTGCCAATGGAGCTGTCCATCATGAAAGGCAAGCTTGCGAGGCGAGAGTCTCAGCTCTTGATAGATCCAACCTCGTTCGTAGTATGGCAGCCAGATTTCTGCTTGGAACCCAATGTTGTCCTTGTGTAGAAGTTGATGGTCTCCGAAGGGGACTAGAATCTGTTTGAGCTCTCGTGGTGCTGATATTCCCTTGATGCCTGCTAGACCAGTCTTAGAATCACCGTCTGCTGCTACGACTGTGAGTATTGCGTTGGCGTAGATGGCGCCCATGAGTGATAACTCCTTAGTCGTTGAGTCGTTGTCTCCATGGGTAATGCATAGTGCATCAACCCAAAGGTATCTCTCACCGATGACGGTAGTTAAGTGCATGGCGTTTCGTATGATTGGTGAGACATACTCCGATAGGGCTGGAGTTTCCAGCGCTTGTGGCACTTGGAGCATTTCGAGCACACTATCATCGATCAAACGGCCAACGTAACCACCATATGTATAGCTCAGCGCTACATAGTCACCCTCGACAGTCCCCGGAACAAGGCACCTGCTCTCAACATCGATCAACCAGGCAGGCCTTGCCCTCCATATTCTAAGAGGATTACTGCACAAATCCCCATGTGATGAGAGACACTCATCTTTCCACTTCTCAATCACACTTAAGTCCGCCCACTCAGGGTCCAGGACGCGACCAGTACCGTATCCAGAACCTTTATCAACAAGCGCAAGACTCCAAAGATAACCGCCATAGTCAACAGTCTCATCAAGACGAACAACACCCCCACGTGAGTCAAACTCAACCCTCACTTCTCTAGACTTATCGTTTCCCTCCTCTCCATTCTTGGTGTACTCCCAAAAAGCTTCAATGAGGGGTTTGTGATTCTGACATTTTGTGGTTAGCGCTTCTTCGAAGGACCCCAAACTGATCGTGTGCTCGAATTTGTCGTCGCTAGTTAGTCTTTGCCAAATTGCCTGGCAGACTTCACAGCTGGCTACCCAGTCTGGTGTCTTGCAGGAAGACATTGCAGGAGCTTGAGCTGTTTCAGAGGCTGAGAGGATTGGATGTTCAGTGAGGGGTCGGCACCTGCACTAAGAAGACAGGGGTCGTAATGGAACGATGTACGATCAACACCAATTAGCGGTGACTAGTGAGTCATCTACATCTCCGATAGCCTACTCGAGATCGGAGAAAACAGCTCAGTTGATTTTTCTTTTCACAAGATATCCGAGTTGGAAGTCGACAGCAACTGTCTAGTACCACAATTGAGCACAACAGCCAGTCAACTCCAATGTCTAAAACGACTTGCCGCCGCAGTGCGGTATGACCGATGGTCAAGGTCAAGATGTCTTGTCTCCTCCGCATTGTGCTTTCATGATAAATGGAAGTCGATAAATCACACCATGCGTGTACTGGAGAATTGGACGAGATATATGGTGGTTAGGGAATTGATTAAGCCGATTGATTGCACATGCAATGATGCGACATTTGGACCTGAGCCCCCATTCGTCCATCAAATATACGGCGTCATCAAGTCTGTTTTCAACAGGGATAAGAGTCTTATCACATTCAATGACGTGGAGTAATTCATGCGGCTTGTCACGCAATCAGAGACCTGACAAATGTTTATCTCCTTGAGTGCATAGAATTGAGAAGCAATTTGTCAGTCTTTAACTGAGTAAAGTGCTGAGTTAATTCTGTCTTGTACATTGTCAGCGATCAGCCTCTCGATCTTCCGAAACCCCTTTACGTCTTACGTCAACCTCGATCAGGTATTGAGAACTAACATCCAACCACTCACAACAACCGCTCCTCCTCCGGACGTGGAATGGACACGTGGGTTAGCGTCCTGCGTCCACTCTATTGTCGTATTCTTTGAGCTCTTGACACTAGATAATCACCGCTATCCGTATAGCAGACGCCAATAAGGCTTCATCGTAAGACAAATCTAGGTCTATGACATATACCATTCCTTCACCGACATTCCCATGATCCAGTGGCTTGAAAGAACAATGAAACGGCCATGTAAGAAACCGGAGCATGGTCTCCGTCGATCTGACATTTTCGATCTAACCTAACCAATACCAGCTACTCTATGCGGGGTGCCGTGACGATCCCGATGGTACCTGAGCGTTAATCTCGAGGGCAATTTAGGGCTGTGAAATTAACAAAAGCAAAAGTCAATGACCAGTATAACTCCATCGACAATAGAAGCCAACGTCTATTCATGACGCTGATATGTTTACTTTTGATGTAGATCTGTTTGTTGCGGTCTGAGCTCTACGCGTAGTTGCAGTGCGACTTATGTCGTGACGTCAATGAATTCATGTCTTAGCAAACATTTCTGAGAATTGATGAAGACGATTGTGTATAAAGGGGACGACAGAGACGCTTCGAGTTATTCTTTTCCTTCATCATCACACTCACACTGTATCAATCAATCAACAACTACAACAAACCACCACTTCCAACCTTTTCTCCCAACCCAAACATCAACATGTCTGACTACAAGCCCACTGGTACAACTCCCTCAACTACATTCACTCTTCCTCCTCAAATCACTAACAATTCTTCAGAGCACGACGGTCTCCGCAAGGACGGCCAGCCCGACCAGCGCGTTGGCACTGGCGAGTTCGCCCACGGCAAGGTCGACCCTCACAAGGCCGGCGAGGAGGGCGGCAAGACCTCTGGCGATGGAAGCAGCGGCGGTCTCGGAGCCTCCAGCAGCGATGGCAGCGACTACAAGCCCACTGAGCACGATGGACTCCGCAAGGATGGAAAGCCTGACGGACGTGTCAAGGGCAACTAATTATCTTGCGAGCGTTATACCTAGCGTTATGATAAGCCAATGAATGAGAATTGTTAACACCCGAATATTTCTTTACTCTTTACGTCGTGACTGCAATGAATTGATTGATTTGGAATTATGAGTGAGTCTCTTTCCTGTCGAGTCATCGTAAGTAGTTCGTAGTGTGGTTATCTTCATCGACATAAGATGAGGGGACTCAACGTAGGTTGTGTAGGTTAGTCATTCCACAGCTAGTGTCGCTGCGAATAGGTCAATGGAAATTATTATTTGAGTGAATTTAGTTGAGGGAGTGCGAAAGCCTCCGGCCTCTTCCTCTACCGCATGCTTATCTAAACAGTTATCCAAGGCGAGCAGTGTCGTCCAGCAAGCTGCTGATGCACCTGAAAAGCAAACAATATAAAATCTGGCTATGATTCCGCATTGGTGCGACAACATACAGTAAAATTCAAATTAGAGTTGTCTTGTAGTCAAACTGCTTTATTTTGGTTCTTGTCCCAGCTGATAAGCAGTACCAAGGCGAGGAAGTTCACTCAAGCTTTGCCAAATAACGTCTATCTAAGACATACAGACTATTGAACACGAGGATATTTTTCTGGAGAAAGAATTCAGGCAAACTGTTCGGTCGATGCCCGTTCACTACGTTCTATCGTCGCCGATAACTCCTCGACTTTTCACTTGACAGCATCCATGAGACTAACATTGATCCTGGCTCCCAAGGCATGGGTCACATAACCTTTCAAATCCGACATACTCTTAAAGCTGGTTTTAGATGCTGTGTTCGCATATTGTTCATGTTAAAAAACGTCATTTGTAGGATTCGACTTCCCATCTGATAACAAGCGGCACTTGGCAAAATCCTTACGTTGGGGGATCAACCAATCAGTTACCATGTAGCTGTTGTCAAAAAAGCGCGCCCTTGATGACTATGACGTCTGACCTACACAATTCGATAACGTTGAAGTGCTCTATATATCTGGGAATAATCTCATACACTTAGCATCAATTGTCAGGGCAAAGCAAAATGGATCGCAGCTTCGATATCACAACCGGCTCTGGTGCCGCGTCCATTCACGCCGGCATTATTCCCTTGGAGCCTCTGTCCAAAACGAAGCTAAGAGGAGCCAATCTCACTCAACCACCTACCAAAAGTGATACTCTACCCGACGTCCCAGTGCTGGAAGACAACAACAGAAACAATGTCTCCAATGAAGAGCCGTCAAGCGCCCTTGGAATCTCCAAAACGAGAGGCGTCATCGTCATCATCACCCTTGCTGGCATAAGTTTCCTCAACACAATGGGCTCAGGCATTTTAATCGCTGCTCTCCCCCGCATAGCCCAAGATGTCTCCCTCTCGGAGAACCTCATCCTCTGGCCAGCAGCAGTCTACGCCCTCGCGGCGGGTTGTCTACTCCTCATCTTTGGCGCAATAGCAGACGTCATTGGCGTAAAGCTGATGTGGGTTACCGGCAGCTTTCTCTTCGTGATTTTCACATTAGCTGTTGGTTTGGCGCAGACTGGTATTCAGATTATTCTCTTCAGGACGCTACTTGGAGCTTCTATCTCGATGTGTCTTCCCACGGCGGTTAGTCTGATCGCTAATACCTTTCCAAAAGGACCTTGGAGAAATGTCGCTTTCGCAATTAATGGGATGGGGAGTCCATTGGGTTATGCGCTCGGTCTTGTGCTGGGTGGTATTTTTACCGACACTATCGGTTGGAGGTGGGCTTACTACATGTCGGCCATCATCAACTTTTGCCTATCGACCGGTGCGATATGGTCATTGCCCTCCGTTTACACTGCATCTGAGAGAAAGTGGACGACCAGATTGAGACATGAGATTGACTGGGTTGGTGCAGCCACTATGAGTGTGGCGCTCGGTATGCTGCTCTATGTTCTGGCCATGATCTCTTCATCCTACAAGAGACTCGATGACCCGGCCAACATAGTGCTTTTGACGATCGCCATTGTCTTGCTCGCTGCCTTTCCGTTCTGGATGGACTATCAAGTCAAGCATGGAAGACCGGCTCTTATCCCGAACAGTCTCTGGCGCAATCGGTCATTTACATCTGTCTGCATCGCTGTCTTTTTATGCTGGGCTTCACTCAACGGTATCGAGTACTTCACGACTCTTTAGTAAGTCCATCAATCCTGACTACACCATAGTTTGCTGACCATTCCAGCTTCCAAAAAGTCGAAGGTCTCTCAGCACTTCAAAGTTCCCTGCGATTCCTTCCTCACGTTGTCATGGGCGTAGCAGCAAACATAGTAACAGGAATTCTCATCGCCAAAGTTCAAGTGCGAACACTGGCTGTTGTATCAGCCCTAATAACGATGGTAGCCGCACCACTTATGGCTACTGTCGATGTCGGTGAAAATTACTGGCTTGCACCGTTTTGGGCCATGTTCCTTTCACCCGTTAATCCAGATGGTAAGCCCCCTCCAACCAAAGCTTGACTAATGATGCTAACTCAATTAGTGCTCTTCACCGTCTCGAATCTTGTCATCTCCGACGCTTATCCTCCCGAGATGCAGTCCCTTGCAGGCGGTGTGTTCAATGAAGTAGCGCAGTTTGGCAATTCAGTCGGTCTGGCTATCACTGCCGCTATTGCTGCGTCTGTTACGGAACACTCGGGGATTACAACCAGGGAAGAGGCGCTTATGAAGGGGTATAGAGCGGCTTTCTGGACAATCTTTGCTAGCTGTACTACTGTTACGGTTGTAGTATGGCTTGGGCTGAAGAAGGGGGGCATTGTTGGAAGGAAGCAAGACTAGTTAGTGATCGACGTGCCGGGAATGAGTTCCGAACTGGTTGTTGAAGAAGTCAACCCGAGTGGCTAGAAAGTGTTAGAATGAAGGTTGGCTTATTGAACCCTCGTAGAAGCAATCCCGGGTGAATTCCGTGACGCTCACGAGCACTTGTCCCAGCTCGATTTGAGAGCGTCTTCTCAATCTTGAAGAACCTAGTAGATTTCCGTTCTTTCATAGTAATTAAACTGACAGAAAAGTCTTTTCCACCTGTAATGCTTTCTTCAGCCTGGGTTTAGCACGTGATTCGTTTCAGATTCAACCGTCTCAGTTGGTTCTCATCTAAAAACAGTCTAGACGATCCATCCTCATCTTCTCGGCCTTATCATGTTGATCAACAAACTAAAACGGGCGGATCAGATCAGGAACTTTCTAATCCGCAGACCGAATTCTTTAAATTTCCCATTCTCCGATATCAAGATGGTTCAACCTATCATTGTCCCTAAAGCTGAAAATAAACTTCGATAGACCCTCTTTCTCAGCCCTGAAGGATCCACCGCGGAGCCGAACTTCAAATTGAGGCTTGATCTTAGAACAAGCCAGCCATCCGTCCGGGAATGAGATGGCTTGCTGTATGCAAGACCACGTTTTCTTAACAAATAAGGTCAACAGGGGCCCTTTGTCTAGAAGACGCCACTGCAGATTAATTCCAAGGATGATTTGGGTTAGTCATTAGTGGTTGGATGGTTTGAACATGATACTGCGCTAGGGAGATGCGGAACCGCACATGCAGACTCTAAGCTGGGGTGATACCAGATTTCGGGTAATGATATCGTATTCAACTTATGATGAATGACTCGTCTCCGGACAGATCTAGATATCATCAGTAATCAGGAACATTGTCTTTCAGGGCTGAGTGTAACGGCGAGAAGGAGATGTCTCATATCATCAGATCATTTTGGATGGGTTATACAGACCCTAAAGAACTTCCCCATTGCTCCGGACGCGGGCCTCATGCAGGTCCTCATCCAGTCTTGCGCGGGGTACCTTACCTTGACACAGTAGTACTCCCGAAAGGGATGAGTTTGCGACCGTGACGCCGGACGACTGGGAGATGCCCTGTAAGCAATTAGCAAAAGATCTTCACCGGTCCGTAAGCCGCTGCATAGCACTAAATCAGCCAAACTGCATCCGTAACGCCTCCTCGTGGCCCCTGAGTCTTTCCTAGCGTGCTTCACTACCTCAAATATATGATGCATCTGTTCTTCAAAGTCCGTGGTCCCTGCATACCATCCTTTCTTTCCTTTCACGCACTCCTTTGTACCACTTGCCCAAGATGGGCGGTCTCTTGTTATCGGACACTTACGAGTTCCACAAACCTAGCACCAATGACATGAACATCGCCAGCATCGCTTGGGGTTTCTCCCTCGGCGTGTCCATCTTCAGTGGCACTAAAGCTATTCGCCAGACAGTCCAGTCGTGGAAACGAGGAACCAGGACGAACATCTATCTTATTCTGCTTTGGATGGAATGGTTGAGTAGTGTGATTATGAGCGCTATTACGTGGTGTTACCTGCGACAGTATATACCACCTGGATTTCCTGTCTTTTTCGTCATTGGTATGATTGACCTACGATATCTCTGAGAGGCTTACTAACGCGCTGGTGCAGTTTTCCTCTGGGCTATCCAGATTCAAACGCTGCTTCAGATCATCATCAACCGAATCTCGATCCTTATGGTTAACCGGAACAATGCCAAGAGACTTAAGCTGGTTACCTTCCTCGTCCTACTCGTTATCAACATCAGCGTTTTTTGCGTGTGGATTCCTGCTCGACTACAAATCAGTCAACAGTTCATCAGCGTCAATGCTATCTGGGATAGGGTCGAGAAGGGAATCTTCCTAGTCGTTGATGCAGGATTAAACTTTTACTTTATCCACCTCGTTCGCTCGCGACTTATCGCCAATGGCTTGACAAAGTACACTCGTCTTTACCGTGTTAACTTGGTTATGATTGGTATATCGATGACCATGGATGTAAGCACAGCCCTTCTTGTTATCAATGCACATGACTAATGAAGCAGGTTCTTCTCATCGCAATGATGTCGCTCCCCAACGATATTGTCTACCTCCAGTTCCATCCGCTCGCTTACCTCGTCAAGCTCCATATCGAAATGAACATGGCCGAATTGATCACAAAGGTCGTGAAAGCGAGTAACCCCAGCGGCTACGACTACTCCGGTTCACGATCTGGTGGAAAGAGCGGCGCCAAGACTGCGACCAACAAGCGAGCAACATCAATGTTCCCCGGTGGTAATCTTACGTACATCGAAGCTGGCGAGAACATCGAGTTGCCAGAGCGTAAAGAAGATGGGATCAAAGTGTCGAGGACGTTCCAGACGACGCAAGTTGAGACTGTCAAGCCGGATCGGGATCGTACAGATTATGATGATCTTGGCAGTGAGTCGAGCTCCACACGGAACCTGAAGGAGGAGCCTTTCCCTCTTTAGAATACTGGTCCGTTTTCTTGCCAAGATATCTTTTAGGGCTATTATCTGGAACACTTTGCAAGTACCCTTCATGTCAGCATTTTCCCACATTTCATAGAATACTTAGACCACCCATTGATATTAAATATCTCACCAAGACTCGAAGGATTCAATGTGGACCTCAATCATCCTGTGACAAGATCCTTGTAACAATAATGCATGCAATCGGAGCGGCTCCGCTAGACCGGGCGAGGATGTGGCTGTTTGGCGTCGGGCATGACTCGTACCCATCGAGCCTCATCATCAGGCATTTCCATCAAAATGCAATATCTGGGGAAAGAAAAAATGTCTCACGTAGCAATATCATGGAGCATGAGCACGGGCACAAGCAGGCAAGACAAAACGATACGCGAGGAGGTGAAGACAACAGCCCAACTCCACCACATGGTGCCATCGTGGGTCCGTAACGCGTAAAAATGGAGGTTTACCCCAGACTTCCCCAGAGTCTTTACGTAAAAAAGCACCCTCATGGCGGGAAAAGTGGAAATAACAAAGACCCTTCAATTCTCAATATCAAAATACAAATTACAGCGAGAAAGCGCTTCCTTTTTTATACGTGCAATTCTTCCCATGCTTTCATTATCGTTATCTCTGTTGTCACTATCTCTTATCATGCAGCAGGATAAATAATGTTCTGCAGTGTTATCAGTGATAAGCCCTGGAATAACCCCCGGGACTCACAGGACGGGATTAGGATTAGAGCGTCTTTACTGGTCGGCTCGTAACTTTTGCATCAGCTGAAATAGCCTTGGCATAGTCAGCCACTCAACTCATCACGTGTGGAGCAAGGAGTCAGTCCTACACTCTTTCAGTCTTCACAATAGATAGGTGCTTCACTCGGGATTACCAGGCAATGCGTGTTCCCCTTTCCGAAACCCGAAGGCTAATGCATCAGTTTATTTTGACTATAACAAACCCAAACCCAAACATGAGGAAAGTATAGCTGTAATCTCTAAGGGATTGAGGAACTCGCGTGATCATCAGTGACAGAGACTCAATCTTGTTGGCCAAGATTCCTCTTCCCTGATTCCTCCTTTCCTCGCCAAGCTTTTCCCCCGCAAACTACCCAGTCTTAAGGGTTTATGCCGAGCCTTTAAACATGAGTCTTGCCTATCAGCGGCTCTGCAATCCCCGCGCAAAATCCCCCCGTTATCACACGCCAAGTCTTTTAGCATGCTAGTATGACGTTCCCTTACATGTTGGTCTTTGCTCTGACTGAAATTCCAAGAAATCGTTATTGGCCCTTAATTTCTGGGCATACGCTGTTATCTCTAGGCGGGAACGAGTGCTACGTAGTGTTCGGTTTGCTTTCAGCTGTGTCTCTGCCAAGTTCCCCGTGTCTTTTCTCTCTTCTTTTAAGGACAGGGTCGATCCCTTTTCTTTTCTTTTCTGTTTGTTTCGTTCTTCTTACTTCATTCCTCGATCATAACGTGTCAATCTCCCTTCCCACGTTTTACCTCCCCCCTCCTGTTCCTCCATTTTGGTACGGTAACATCAAGGAACCCCTCCACATCCGCCTACCATGGGCTTCATGGGGAAGATCTCGGGCATGCTTGCCCCGGCGCCCAAACAAGCCGACGACGGACGCGATCAATGGCCCTCCCGTACAGCCTACCTCCTCGCCTCGTGTGGTGGCGCCGTGGGCATGGGAAATATGCTTCGATACCCATCCCAAGTCTACAACAACAACGGTCTACAATGGTTCGTTCCCTATCTTATGGCCGTCTTCCTGCTAGCTATCCCTGCAATGGCACTTGAGATTGCGGCTGGTAATGCCTACCGTGGCGGAACGGTCGTCGCGTATAACAACATCAGCAAGAGAATGAAGGGTACTGGCTTTGCGCTCAATTATGTCGGCTTCGTGGTGGTAATCTACTTTGTGCCTATTCTTGCTTGGGCCATGGTGTACTTTCAAAAGTCTTTTTCCAGTCCATTACCTTGGGCTGGCGACACCGAGAACTGGTTCATGTATGAGGCTGTGGGTGCCGTCGACCCTAATAAGGATGGTCGATGGGTCGTCTACCCTGGTGTTTCTCTCGACGGACGTCTTGTCGGTTGGAACGCTTTCACCTGGTTCATCGTCTGGCTCTGCATGTTCCGTGGTGTTGGTCTCACCGGTCGCGTTGTCTACTTCACCATGGGTCTACCAGTCATCATGGCCATCGTTCTTATCGGCCGTGGTGTATCTCTTCCCAACGCAAGCGAAGGTATCAAGATGTATTTCGCCAGCTGGCACAGTGACAAGCTCGCCGGTACCAAGATCTGGCGTGACGCCGTCGGGCAAGTCTTTTTCTCAACCGGTGTCGGATTCGGATACTATACAGCCTATGCTTCTTACAACCGCAAGTTCTCCAACGCTTCTCAAGACGCTGTCATCATCGTCATCTTCAACTGCTGCTTCGAGGCTTTGGCTGCTTTCGCCGTCTTCGGTATTGTTGGTTACCTTGGAATGAAGCCTGAGGAGACCGGTGAGATTGGCAGTTACGGTCTCGGCTTCATGACATACCCCCAAGCATTCGTCGAGATGCCGGCTTCCAACTTCTTCTCTGTCATTTTCTTCTTCACCATTATGCTGTTGGGTATCAGCTCTTCCTTTGCCATGCTTGACGCTGTTATGACTTTGACCATGGACGCTCCTTTCGCCAAGCGATGGAGTCGACCTTGGGTTGCCACCGCCATGGTCCTCATCTGCTTCCTCCTCTCCCTTCCTCACTGCACCCAATTCGGCTACTGGTTCATGGACGGTATCGACCGATGGATCAACAACATTGGTCTCGTCTTTGTCGTCTGGGCTGAATGTGTTGGTGCTACTACCTTGTACCGATACCAGGATGTTGTTGGCCAGGTTGGTATGCCTTCTTGGGCTTCATACAACGGTGGCTTCCTTGGCGGTCAGCTTATCGGTATCATCGTTGGTCACACTGCTACTCCCTGGGCTGGCGCTATCGCCGGTTTCGGTGTTTACTTCATCGGTCTTGCTGCCTCAATCGTCCTCGCGAAGACACCCGATGCCTATGGCGGTCCCCGACTCATGACCAAGAGCAAGATGATGTCCGTTTTCTACTACAACGCCTTCTACTCGGTAAGACTCTACTCATCTGATCATCCAATCAGTACTAACATATCACAGGGCAACATGCTCCGCCACGACCTCAACACCGTCATCGGTGTCGGCAAGAACTGGTCCCTCCCCTTCGTCTGGGCCCCCATGCTTCGCTACATCTCTGGCCCCATTCTCGCCATCATCTTCAGTCTCGCCTACCCCAGCTTCGACGAAGTCAGCAACGACCCTCCCTACATCGTTGGTTTCATCGTCGCCCATTGTCTCCTCCTCTGGATCGTGATTGGCTTCATTTTCCCTCGCTGGTATAACATCTTTATTCAGCACGAGCGTCGTGATGACTGGAAGCAGCCTTATGCTCCCAACCAACTTCGTGGTACCACTGATGGACAGGACGTTGGTAACACTGAGGCTGCTATGTCCCAGGATGCTGGTATGTCGAGTGAGACGTCATCGAAGAAGCAGAGGCTGTGATTATGTGGATTATGATACCATCGTTAGGCATTGATTGACTGTATTTTATCTGTACCATCTCTTGGTTTGGAAGTTTCTATGTATATTATTGAATACCCAAATTACGAAAATGCAAAGCTTGGACAGGTGCACTGCCATGACTTATCTCTGTAATGACCTACCTGCACCTTCTCGTTCATTACTCTTATTTGCTTGTATAATAGACGTTCATCGACTATTGCATTCGTACAGATCTACCTGGATGCCATGGTATCATGCAGCAAGGGACCTAGGGTTCAAGTCAATTGATGAAACATCGCTGCCCACTATGAACCTCAGTTTCCAAGCTCTGCAACCCCCTTGTGCAGATCTTTATGTCCACATGCCTGGGACCTGAACGATGGAGACGCAGAAAGACATGACACGCATAGTTAGACCTCAAGTGCCACTGGCGGTGGACGAAGAGATAGTGTAAAAGCCAATCGAATTAAGACACTGTGCTATCGGATGTACAAGGGCAATATTCACAGAATGGCAGCAATTCGATAGCATAGGTATTCACAAGTAGACATGCAACATAAACGAGTGACAGATTTTTTTAATGCAAAAACAAAGTACCATCTTTAGTCTTAAAACGAGAGGACAGGCTACAGACCCAAAAAACCATGAATCATATCCCATACACCAAATCCTTCTCCGCTTGTTTATTCTTTGTTCCATTTAGACTGGGTTCGGTTGGTTCGCCCAAGTCAATCCACTCTTCCGATTCTGCATAGGACGCTCCCGGATAGGCTCCTCATCATCAGACCAGTACTGTGTCTCCTTCTGGATAGGCAGACGGTTAACCTCAGGGCCCATGTGGCGACTGAAACGGTTGTAGGCGATGAAGGTATCGGTATCGCCAGCAATGGCGTTGGTAGGTGTGGCGACACGCATGGAGATACGGCGCACCTCGACGGCATCGTCCTTGATGGGCTGCTTGCCGGAGTAGTGATAGATGATGTTGAGAGCAGGAATGGAAAGACCGTGGACAATGATAGAGAACAGAACGAGCCAGTAGACGGTAGGACCCATGGCGCGAACCAGGTTGGTCTCTTCCGCATCACCCTCACCATCATGAGGGAACAAGTGACGAGCGTGCTCAACGTAGAAAACAGCGCCAGCACCGATAGGACCGAAGTATCCCATGAAGATAGCCTCCTTCCAGCTGGTGCAAACGTCAGGCATGAGCTTGTAGAAGGCCAAGATGGCAGGAAGACGACGGAAGATGAGGATGAGGAAACCAAGACCGATAAGACGAGGGAGGGTGATGCCGGTACCGGTGGGGTCGTTGAAGCTCTCCCAGGGAAGGATGGCGCCGATGTACATGAAGCCGCCGAAGTTGAGGATGACGTCCATGCAAGAGTTGACTTCGTCGTGACGGGTTTCGGTCTCGCGGAGATAGTTGCCGTCCCAGTTAAGGGCGCAACCGGCGACGAAGCAGGCGAGGAGATCGTCGGTTCCGATGGCACCGCAGCTACCGACGAGGAAGAGGCCAAGGGCCATGGGGAAAAGGACGTAGGACTCGTTGTCGACAAGTTTGCTGTGACCATGTTAGTATAAGTAAAGATCAAGTGACCAGGGTGACGTACTGCTTGAGAGCGAGCTTGATAATCTTGCATGCTCCGTATCCGACAACAGCACCGTAAGCGATGGCCAAGACAATGGTGTACAGCCATGTCTCGACGAACCAGTTCATGAGAGCCTCAGTGACACCACCACCAAGACGACCAACCTCACCAGCACGAGCCATCAGAGTGTGAGCAACAGCTTGTCCAGCCTCGGCCACCGCATGGCCAGTCTGGGCAGCACCGTGTTCAGCAACAGAGGTAGCGGCCCCAGCAGCATGTTCCGCAGCAGCACCCGCGGCAGCCTTAGCGCCAGCGCCAGGGATGTCGGCATGTTGAATCAGGTAGGTAGCCAGCATAAGGAATGGGAATCCGAAGCCGTCGTTGGCACCGGCCTCGGCAGAGATGATCTCACGGAGAGGTCGAGCGACGTATTTATCGGCGAAGGGTCCCTTGGCGATGGCTTGAGAAAGAATCGGGTCGGTGCAGGTGACGCAGGATCCGATGACGAGGGCGGCGAGGAAGGTGAGCTTGGGGATGGTGACCATGATACAAGCGGTTGTGCAGAGCCACATGACGGTCATGATGGGGAGAAGACAGAGGGCCATCTCCTTCCATCGTGTGAGACCATACTTGGCGGGGAGTTGATAGCCGGCGATGACCAGTTGGACACCGATCATGACACGGGTAAGGCCCTGTGGTTGTTAGTAAGAGCCATCATGATCAATTGTTGTCGAGACTTACAAGAGTGATGGCACTGGTCTGACCAGGTTCCGCAGAGCCCCATCTCTCACTATCTATAAACTTGGCTGCTATAGGACCGAGGATGACACCGATGGCGACAGCGGGTACTAGGTATGAAATGTTAGATGGTGTGAGGCCAAGAGGCGGAAGGTGTACTAACGGGCTTCACCAAGATACCAAGCCTGCTTGATCTTGACAGAGATAATACCATAAAGAACAGTGAAAGCGCCTAAAGGATGCATACAAGTCAGTGCCAAGAAAGTGATGGATGGGTCGCCAAGGATAAATACGCACCCAAGACGCTGAGCACAATGTTCAGCTCACTCAAGTTTAAGACAGGCATTTTGGCGTCCTCTGAAATAAAGAAACAGAAAGACAGGTACAAAAGGAAACGGAAAGGAAAAGGAAAAGGAAAGGAAAAGAACAAGGAAAAGAAATAGTAAAAAGAGGTCCTGCCTACGAAAAGAAGAGAGAAAGGGAAGATGGAGAGGAAATTAAGCCAAGCCTCTTCTTTGCGGGATGACTGTTGATCTTTTAAAGAAAGTGCAGTCTACCGAGATAAGAAGCAGACTTGGTATTGAAAAGGGCTTAAAGCTAAGGGGAGTGATCTCTGAAACGGGCAAAGCACCAAGCTACGGACGGACCTGTGGTAGAAACACCAAGACTAGAGAGACGGCCCGGGCAGCGATGATTACGGCGACAAAGAGGTACGTAGAGCGACAGATGGAAGGCCGGGCACGAAAAGAACTCAAAACACCGACGATTCAGTGCGTCTCACCAGAGTCTCTCAGGGCTTTCTTCAGTGGCTGGTAGCGTAGCATGAAACTCTTGGCAGGAGAGTCCGCTACTGTCTTGGCGTCTGGGGTTGTCTTGGCGATCACAATTTAGGTCAATGACTTGGCTACGATATCACTGGACATTTTTAAATCAATATCTGTGCTGAATCTGAATGTCTCTGATGAAATTAGGTTAAAGGGGTGAGATTAAGCTTAAAAAAAGAGGTTATTTCCCATCCTGTATCAGACGCACATGCACATGCACAGCCGCTCGGCAAATGAAGACAAGACTCAAATAAAGATTAAAGACGCGCGGTTACAAGACTCAGCCCCTGCGTATCAATACTCAATAGACTCTAAATAATTGCCGCGCTTACCTTGCCTTGCCTCGCCTTGTTTTTCTTATCTTTTGTTTCCGCTGGACCCCCGCGATATCCGCCCCGTCGTCTCAAATCCCATGGAGCGGAGCGAGTAACGTACCCCGACAAGGTAACAAACAATAGGAGAGGTAAGCCTGTCTTGAGACAATGCAGATCATCGTCATTTCTCCACTCCCATATGTCTTTTTTTAAGCATAAAGGTTCTTATTAACCTACGCCAAAGCGACACCAGCGGTGGTGAAACAGCGCAAGGGCGCGCTGCGACTCGTGTCAAACAGGAGGTGCGTTAGGCCTTGGTCCGCTAAATTTAGTCCAACGAATTGGGAAGTGAATGTCACTATAACCAAGAGGAATATTTGATCGTCTTGTCTACTTTGGGTATTCACTACGGAATCATCCGTGAAAATAGATCTATTGCCGTCAAACCTCCTGGGGATGCGATACGAATATCCCTTCAAATGTGATTTCTATCGTGGGGGTTTTGCCGCCTATCGGTAACGATCTGAGATTCAAGGCAGTTGTCAGTTTCATCGTACGACTATGTTTGTGTTTGTGCTGCTGTTTGTGTTTGGAGGTCTGTGTCTTGACGGTCATGTTCTACAGAGTAACACTGCATGCACCACGAAAACAATCTTCGGTAACAGGTGATGCATATAAGCGCTTTGGAATCTTGTTCACGTGGTTGTTGTTTATTTTTATCTTTATGTTATAGTAACATTCTAGGCAATAGCCTAGAATAACTAAAGAATGGAAAGCCATTATGATCATTTACTGCGGGTTATCGTATTTCATTTCAGATCTTCTCTTGCTCTACTAAATACTCAGTGATAGCACAAGATAATAGTTACCCTCAAGGATAACGGATAATTAACAACAAACCTAAATACAATCTGATCATCAAAGCTACTATTCACAGCCGCGTACAGCGAAAAAACAGTTGGGTTCAGTTAGTGCCATAGGGTAAGTTCAGCGGAAGGATGCAACCAACCATCTCCACTTCCGCTCCGCTGTAAATGCACTAAAAATACACACCCACCCTTCTACAATCCGTGAAACAAACAAACTCCATTTTTCTCTCTCTTCCATACTTCTATGTTTGTTTTGTCACATATCGCGATTACGCAAAAGAAACTGATGCCGGGTCGGCCTCATCCCGGCTTGTGCGAAAATATACTTTATTCCATCGGGTATATGCAAGGATGAGTGCTGAAACTTGTCATTATTCCCCTCTCATTCGCTGTGTCGGAACTTCGCACCCAGGGTTTAGTGGAGAGTTGTTTCAACACAGTCTATGCGAAACCGGAAGTGTATCCTGGTATTTAGAGATAATGGCAGAGTTATATGTCCTGCGGGATTGGCAGGTTTTGGTGTTTTAATTAATGTCTGACGGTCTGTTCGCGCATTGGCAGGTTTTACTGCAAATCTGCCGAAACTATCACTTCAGACATATTCATTCTCCATTCTTTTTGATGATGAGCGGAATAATGAGTGATATGTGATGTGGTAAAGGGAGACACATGTTGAACAGGGCTAATCATTGCAGACGTTGGTAGGGGAAGGTAACCGTAAGACCAACATGCCATACATTCAATACTAATCCAAGGTCTCGGATATCACTAACTAACAAAATACAATCTCAACAAAGCAACTAATCTACAGAAGCGGACCCGAATTTCGACAAGCCCACGCTTAATCCTTCTTATAACCCTGAACCTGTTGAACCTCGACACCCGGAATCTCCCCCCAATTCTTCTCCTCCTTGGCCTTCCACTCCTCAACTAACCCCCTAAAGTCCGCGGGCAAATAAGGCGACGTCAACTCGCTAAATCGTCCTCCCTTCCTCTGCGTCTCCAGTCCAAGATCCCTCATAAGCATATTGCAATATGGCAGTCCTTCGAATACAAGATCAGGCAGATCAGCACCGTAACCACAAGGGTATCGCCACTTGCCCCATTGGGTGTGCAGCATGATCTCGTCGGTGATCTCCTTATCGGAGGATGGAATGCTGTGGATCTTATTGGCGAGGAAGGCGGCGATCCAGTGGCCTTGGATCGTGGCGCATGTTGCTGTGCTGACGGTCGAGATCATGCCTGCGAAGGCAAGGTTGTTCGTTCGGACTGCCCGGGAAGGAACCATAAAGCGATAATAACGAAGAGGGTCAGTTCCCTTGGGCTTGATGTTGAGATCAGGTTGTGACTTGAGACCGGGATAGAGGGAGAGGACCTTCGCATCTGCAGCTTGGTTCAGAGCGCGTTTCTTGGCGTCCGAGTAAGGAAGAGTGAGTTCCTCTTCTGCCAACTTGATGGTAGACTCCTTCTTCCAACCTGTCGAACAGATAATCGCATCGGTATCAATGACCGCCCCAGAAGCAAGAATTGCCCGTCGAGGCTCGAGAGACTCAATGTCATCGATATGAACCCTGATCTTACCTTGCTTGACAAGATCAAACAGGGGAGTGTCATAGTTCAAGATACTCAGTCCACTACCGATCCAGAAAGCAGAATGCCACGGCTTGAGCTTCTGCAGCTCAGGATGCGAGTCGTATCCGTTTGCAGAAACAACGTCGCCACTGAGTGCTTTCCAGAAGCCATTGACGATGAGTCTTCCCAGGGATGTGCCGTGCAGGAAGTTCCTGACGCTGGAGAACCCGTCGGCTTCACCCCAGGGACAAGGACTAAACCAGGTCATCCACCTGATGTTCAGGATCTGATCGAGACGCTTCTTGAGGGGGGTGACGAAGGGTGGCGCGATCCAGACGGGGCCGTTGCCCGTTGGACGGACAATCAGATCGACTTCTGCGCCGTCTTGGACGAGAGCGTATGCCACGTCGAAAGCAGACTTTGCACCACCCACGACGATAGCGTTCTTGACCTTCAGGTTGGGAGCTTCCTTACAGAAGTCCTTGGCATGAAATAGTGGTGCATCGAACTTCTCCGCATTCTTATACTGGGGCATGTTCGGTGTCGAAGTCAACCCCGTCGCAAGAACAAGCTTCTTCGCTTCTATAACTCTGCTCCCTTGACTCCCCAACACACTCAACTTCCATCCATCACCCTCCTTCTCCACACCCTCAACAGCAGTATCAAACTGGATATTATCGTAAAAGCCGAAATGCTTTGCGAAGTCTGTAAGATACCGATGTAGAACAGCACCAGGAATATGATTATTCGGTCCCACACCGTATGTGGCTTCGTCCATTGGAAAGTCGGGGAACTCGTATGTTCCCTTCATGTTGTTTGACTTGAGACCCGGGTAAAGTCTGTTCTTAGACCAGGTGCCGCCGACTGAAGAGGCGGATTCGAGGATTAGGAGGGATGCGGTTGGAGAGATCTGGTGGATTGCCTTTGAGGCGGCAAGGCCGAACCAGCCTGGGCGTGTTAGTCGGAGACATGGGAAAGAAAGGAAGGACATGTACCGGTGCCCACGACTACAATATCGTATGATTCAGTCATTGTATTGATATGTATGTAAGATGGTATATCCTATCGGCGAAAGAGTGAATTATGATGATGTATTCCAAGAGGCGAATCAAGAGGTCTATATCTATCTGTCGGCCATCTCCGACATCACCGTGACACTTAAGTGCACTCCGCATATCGCCAATAGCATCCATCTCTTTACCCCAACCACAACCAACGGAATGATCAATGCCACTCAATAACCATGTGTCTACCGATAAGGCTAGTCTTTACCCCAGATCAATCGTTCCGTAGCTGATGATCCCCATTCCGACCCCACGTTCCAGTGCTTATCTGGGGTTACGGAATGTACGATAAAGATACGGTAACCACATTCCGAAATTCTGGTCGTGTGTTACTTCATCTCTTTGTTCAGAAAAGTACATCTGACTCGGCTGGGTTGACTCGCTTGGCTGATTGGCGGCCGACTTACACGGCTGGGCAGGGTGCGGTCCTTCCGTACGGAAATTCCGGAGCCGCACAACCACCAATAGTCTGTGTGATCTGCGATTATGCCTCTTCACGAGAGTCCAAAGGCGATAAGGCAAGTCCGCCAAGGACTGTAATCCGGGGTAATGAATCGTAGAAGGCTTGTGTATAGATAGTGTTGTCTATATATCCCATAACCAAATACCAAGTAATCTCCGAACAGACCAGACCAACCCCAGAACCAACAACCAATCATCATCATGTACGCAGACATCTCCAAGCCTCCAGCTCCTCTTCCCCAGGCCAAGCCCCAAGCCATAGCCGATGGCATCACTCTTCTACCCCCCTTGTCAAGATTAGGCCACGGACCAGGTCTTGTCATCTTGCATCCTGACTCGGATAAACACTTGGAGATTGTTCAAGGTGTTCCTTCAGTTTTGGTCAAGTGGGCCGAGGAAGGTTATGCTGTTATTGAGATACAGGCGAGAGCTTTGAAGGGTGATGTTTTGAGGACTGCAGTGGAAGCTTTGAGGGGGTGTGAGGGTTTTATTAAGGGTAGTAAGATTGGACTTATTTGTGAGTATCTCCGGTGTCTTTTTGTGAACTTGGCTAACGAGTAATAGCGTATGATCCTGAGTTATGGAATAAGGTCGCCTCGACTCTTGATGGGTCGGATATTGTCGGTGCCGTGAACTACACCAACTCAGCTTCTCTTCAAACATCCCCCACTATTCACACCCTGACACATATCGCCGCCAACACGGCAAAAATCTCACGCAATGGCAAATCAACAACATACTCATACCCAACCGCCCCATCCCATCTTTTCGCCGTCCCCTTCAGCTCAGAATTCAACTACACCACCGAATCCGTCTCGCATACAAGGAACTTGACCTTCCTCAAACCATTGATGAATGGCCCATACTTTGATCTTGAAGATATTTGGGATGAGCATACGTATTATGAGTTTGCGGATCGGAGTGTCGAGCATACTATGAGTACCATGGTGCAGGAGCCTTATGTTAACCATGTTCCTACTGTGAGTTTACACCTTTGCGGCCTGTCTTGTCGGGAAAAAGTACTAATGCGAACAGCTTACGGGTGGTGTTGGACGAGCGTCGTTAACAAACTTCTATCGTGATAACTTCATCTTTCTCAATTCTGTCGACACAGAACTTGAACTGACCAGTCGGACTGTTGGAATTGACAGAGTCATTGATGAGTTTATCTATAAATTCACCCACGACAGAACTATAGACTGGCTGTATGTCATCCCTCCACCCTCGCCATTCCATGAGTCTCTTACTAACGCACCGTCACAGCCTTCCCGGTGTCCCACCGACGTTCAAGAAAATGGAAATTCCTTTCACAGCGGTTGTTAATATCCGTGGCGATAGACTGTACCATGAGCATATCGGTTGGGATCAGGGCACTGTTCTTGCGCAGTTGGGGTTGATGCCGCAATATTTACCATTTCCATATCCTGTTGAGGGACAGGAGGGTAAGAAGTTTGAGTATCGGGTTCCGGTTGCGGGAGGAGAGACAGCGATGAAGATGAGGGATCGGGATTCTGTGCCGTCGAATGAGATGTTTAGTTATAGTATTCGTGAAGTTTAGTGAGTAAATAGCAGTAATGCCTTGCTCTGAACCTTGCGTCTTGCTTTTAAACCGTGTATGAAATGTGGTAACCGGGACGCTCACCGAGGTCCCGATCCGACCCCCGGGCGGTTATCAAGACCCCTTCAAACGCGTCACCTCCAATTGGCCACCACCCGAAGCCTCAGCTACCACTAACAGACCGGGGAAGTACCTATCTCCCAAACTCAAATTCCAAGGAGATACCCAACGCTGATCTTAGTCTAGTGCAGATTACCCCGCAAGGATCCAAGGTGAAGGCCGACGCTAACGCAGACAAAAGGGAGGAGGGATAAATATTAATCGCGACTGGACCCTGATTTTTATCTCCATCCAAACTCACCTCCACCGAAGGCTCAATTGACATACCTGACTGCTCATAATGTCTCAAACAAGAGTCTCAAAGAATAAATCTACAACAGAGCCAACGAAGCGTCGGACACCCTACGCCCTCCGCGCATGCGAAGCTTGTCGTCGGCGTAAAGGGAAATGCGATGGACGTCAACCATGTCGTCACTGCGCAAGTCGCAATCAGAGCTGTACCTACACCAACACTTTAGAGCAAACCAATGACTGGCAACCCCCTGCGCCCGAATCAATCTCATCAGAATCTTGTCAGACGAATCAAGCAGCCATTGTAGACATGTTATCCAGCCTTCAAGCGCAGTTGAACAGTCTTGCTGCACAGGTTCAGACACAAAGCTCGAATCCGCAGGAAGTCACGAGTCTCCCTTCGCCTGTTACTCTGATTGAGAGTGCGAGAGCGATGGTTAATAGGATTGATGAAGAGAATTCTGAGTCTACGCCAAGATCTTCAAGGACGGCTGCTTCGCAAAACTTTTATGGACCGACGTGTCCGGACTATGCGCTTAATGTTGGACAATTGAAGCTCAGGAGGGACAGTTTGCCACTTCACCAGCGACAATTACAACTTGCGAGTATCCACGAGGACGACGCTTCGGAAGAAGGCGACCCGGAAACACAATTTTCTATATCACCACGGACGGTTGATAAAGGCGATCCAGCGATGCTTCTCACTTTCCGCTCCGTTATTGGGCTACAAGAAGCTATCCAGCTGTTATACGTTTACCAAGAAGTTGTCGGAGAGTTGCATCCTGTCGTGGATATCGATGCGCTCGTCATGCAGACGAGATCGTGGTATGCTGATGCAGGTGCTGGAATGTGGGATGTTCTGGCTGCGAGTACAAGCGCCGAAGCATATGAGCTACTTCTAATACTGAACCTCTGTCTTGCCATCGCTTTGAGGGCGGATGCAAGGACGGGGAGCGGGAATACTGAGGGTTTGTTGAGGGATAGTTTCCAGGATGCTGTTAACGCAAAGCTTGCTGCGCCCGCGAATAGCATCAAGCATGCTACGATAATATTCCTCAAGGTATGTTCACATTCATGCAATGAATTGGCTATAAGTCTGACAAGGTACAGGGCTGGTATGATTTCTTCCAAGATATGCCACGTTCAGCATGGCGCATGTGCGGTATCGCAGGCCGAATGTTGATGGAGCTCGGCCTTCATAACGCCGAAGTCTTCAAACATACGTTAAAGTCCGAAACTGAGCGGACGGAGGCTTGTACGTTGGTCAGTAGTATCGTGATCCTGGATCGGCAATGGAGTTATGCGACTGGTCTACCGATTCACTTCCACGAGAAGAGCTTCAGCTCCATCTCGACTTCATCGGTAAGTTTATTGAAGAATAGAGCTAGAGGTACGGGTATGCTAACAAAACAGGTTAAAAATCCATATCTTAAAGCTATGCTCTCTTTCATCCTTATAAGCGATCGCTTCAGCGAGCCTATTTCTAGTGCCGCTAAAGGCGAAGGATATAATGATGAAAGCTCTTTTGAGCTTATGACGTTCCAGATTGAGCAGTGGCGCAAGAAAGCAGTGGGTGAACACTCCATTGCACAATGTCACACGTGGCAGACGGATCCGACAACAAGACCGCCTACGTGGGCTATTCTGCTTAATCTACGCGCAGAATCCGTGCGAAGCCAACTCCTTAAACCGTTCTTCTTCTCAGAATCGGATATCGAGATTACGAAGAAGCACGTCAGAGCAGCGGCTGAACGCGTGTACGATATTATTAATGTTTTGCATGCGCTCGATACAGTAACGGACATATACAGAAAGCAACATCCGTGTTATCAACATATCCTCGCCTGCACAGCCGGTCTAGCATTTCTTCTCATCGCATTCATCAAACAAAACAGAACTACAATGGTTCCGGAACTCACACCAGATCTGATAGAGTCACTAGGTGGAAGTTTTAGTATGGCTGTTGCGCTTACAACCAAGTACACCAACCGGTCACGCTCAGCACGGAGACTGGCAAAGAGATTAATTGAGATGAGGAGAAATTTACTTAGCTTGGGGATTTTAGATGCTGCAAGTCCGGGGAACCATGAGGGCTTGGATGGTGTTACTGAGTCAGTGAAGCGGGCGAGTCTGTCGCAGACGGGGTTCACAGAGTATTCGCCATCTTTTAGTATGGCGGGTGTTGATATGGATATGGGGATTGGGTGGGAGGAGTCTTTGAGGTTGCAGTGGCCGATTGGAGATGTTAATCATATGTTTTCCGAGAGTATTTTTTAGCAGGCGTTGAATTGCATTATGTTTTCTTGCTCAATACTGTCTTTGTTGTGCTGATGCCATCGTGGTTGGGGTACTTTAGCCGCCTTCGGGTAGGACACCAATGCATCGGGCCGCAGACATGGGTGGCAAAGATCATTCTTAGTATTGAATGGAGTCAGTATTCAAGCTACGCTAAGCCGGATCTGTTGATCTCCGACCACTAAGCCTTGACAAACACCCCGTGATCAATCTCCTGGGCCTCTCCCTTATACTTCCACTTCGTAATATGCACATCCCCACCCTTGGGACAATCCAAGCCAGTCCCCTTCCCATTACAAGTCGCATAAGCTCCCAACAAACTACCCACAAACTGCCCAGCACCGAAACTAACAAGTCTAGCCTCAGCAGTCGCAACAACCACCTTCTTACCTCCGCGTTCCGCACCAAGATTATAATGCGTCGCGTTGGCAGTCTCAACGAACAGAGAAACATCTCCCTTTTCCCAACCCTTCGGCAGAGGGACAGTCTTGGGCGATGGAGGACTGGGTCCTTCGGCGCGGAAACGCAGGGAGAGAGCGGACTTTTGACGAATTATACCGAGGTCGATGTGGTCAACCTGGGTGCGGAAGATGGTTATACCGGCTTCCTGTTCGTCTTGGGTTGGAGCAAAGTTCAGGCCAAGGGTGAACTTGAACAAAGTGTGAGTTTGGCGACGGCCAATAAAAGCCATGCCTCTTTGACCAGAGATTTCGATTTCGTCGCCGCCGATTACGCCTGTGACATTGTTTCGGCTGGGGATGATACGCATGCCCTTGTTGGAGAGACTGAATGTTCCTTCTCTTGGTACACGGTGATGAACGAAGTGAGGAGGCATAGCCTTTGTCTCCTTCAGATTGTAGTTATCAGGATCGTCGTTGAAGGGACCATTTCCTGGAACGTTCCTCGTAGGCTTGGGAAGTAAGTTGCCAGGCATGCGGCCACGAACCGGCTGGAGTTTAGGCCACTCGCCCTTGTTCCACGTCGCGTTGAACAGAACAGCTTCGCGACCCATGGGCGAAACACCCTCTTGTGTAATTCTTGTCGCAAGACAAAGACCCCACCAGTTTCCTTTCGTATCTTGAAACAAGTCTCCATGGCCGACGGTTTGGAAATACTCGTCAGTGCCGCGGTTTGTCAAGATGGGGTTGTTCTTGTATGCTTCGTATGGTCCCTTGATGTTCTTTGAGCGAGCAATAGTTATAGCGTGATCCTCTGCTGTACCGCCCTCAGCGATCATGAGATAGTAATATCCATCACGCTTGTAAATATGCGGTCCTTCAGGCCAGACACCACCAGTACCATTCCAGATGTTCAACTCAGGTGAAAGCTCACCGGTCTCCAGGTTGAGTTCCTGTAGCGTGATACCATGCGTTGCGGAATAGACCTTGCCATCATCGTCCCAGAACAAATCAGGATCGATATGGGTCGGCTTAAACGTAACAGGATCACTCCAACTCTTCTCATCCCAAGGATCCTTGGTCTTGAACACAACACCGATGATATCACCCACGCCGAGATACTCGCAGATAACGTAGTATTCACCCTTGTGATAGCGGATGGTGGGCGCGTACATGCCCTGCTGTTGACCCACGGTCTTCCAGCTTATACCGGGGAGTTGTTTCTCGCGGTTCCAGACGTGGCTAATGAGTCGCCACTTGACTAAGTCCTTGGAGGCATAGACGGGCAGACCAGGGAAGGAGATAAATGTCGAGGTCACACAGAGGAAGATGCCATCTTTTTGGATGCAGGATGGGTCGGAGTGCCAGCCTGGGAGGACGGGGTTCGTGAAGGTGGATACATCTTTGGGCTTGTCTGGGAGGGCACTTCCCAGCGCAAGCAAGGGGAAAAGCAACGAAGTCAAGAGCATTTTGGCGACTAAGCGTAAACCCTTACCAGAACTACAATCGCGATAACGGGATTCTTTTGTTTTATTTATACACGATGCAGAATTTAGCCACATTGCGGGGAAGAAAGTGCCTGAATTGAGAACGGAAGTCTGTTGTGCAATTGACGATGCCGATTTGACCGCTAATATTGGACCCTGGCAGCATCGTCATAATATTATGACGATCTTGTCGACAAACATGATGAGCTAATGTTTTTTTGCATCTATAATACTACTCTGTTTAATCAGGCTATTACACACTTTGATAGTAATGGTGGAACAACATGCATATACTTTAGCCTAATTATATGCAGATCAACCATCTAGGAACAGATCCACTCCTATGCTTACAGCATTCTCGATCCGAATTAACTCTTATTGCAGATATTATATGTATGCCCTGATATATCTAATTGTCGTAACTAATCAACCCATCAACAGTTCCCGCATGCAACCCTCCCGTAATCTGGATATCTGCCGCAGTAGTATGTTTCGCCGCATCACTCAATAAATAGACAACAGCCCCCGTAAGATCATTCTGCGTACTCAGTCTCTGATTCGGCGGCGCCAACCACATCTGCTCACCCTCTCTCTTACTCTTATGCTCACGAACATTCCGCGTCATGTCTGAGTCTACAAAGCCAGGTGAGATGGTATTCACGCGGATACCTTTAGGCGCGAGTTCAACGGCAAGCGCTTTTGATAGCATGAGAATACCGCCTTTGGATGCGTTGTAGGCGGCCATTCGATAGCCGGGGAGACAGATGTGGGCAGATTGCGAAGCGAGCATGACAATGCTTCCAGGAGTGTTCTGCTTGATTATTTGACGTGCGGCTTTTTGGACTACGAAGAATGTTCCTCGGACCTGCAACCGTTAACATCCATTCATACCCGGGCACTCAAAAAACTCACATTGATCTCTTGAATTCTTGTAAACTCATGCCACGTCTGATCCAAAAATGGCTTATCGATGGCAATACCAGCCGCAGGAACAACACCATGGATTTCTCCAAACTCTTTCAATATCTTATCAAACGCAGCATTGATGCTCTGCTCTGAAGTAACATCCGTCTGGATATACACTGTCTTTGCAGAGAACTTCTCCGCAAGTGTATCGAACTCAGGAACAGGTTTGTCTTGGATATCTAAAACGGCTACGTTACCGCCCATTTCACAGATGGCGCGTGTGCAGGCGAAGCCAATGCCTTGGGCACCACCTGTAACGATGTAGTTGCGGCCCGTGAGCTCGAACATGGGGCGGACGTTTTGGAGTGGTTCGGGAGACATTTTGGTTGATTAGATTAAAAGCTTAGTTTTTTCTGTGTAATTTTTGCAGTGAGTATGATGAGACTAGATAGGAAGCTGGTATTATTGTTATCTTTGTCCTTACTTATCGTGTCTCGAGACGGCAATCGGACTCGTGAGCGGAATTGGACCCACTTTCCGCCGTTCCGAAGCCTGCCCGGCAGTTCCGCACCAAGCTACGGAGACTTCGATACCATTGAATGGCAACCAATGTCGACCACGGCATTTGGTCAGATGGACTTCTGTGGCTTCTACGCTTTATAGCTTCTTTGCGTGGTGACAGTTGGCCAAAGAACGGCAAGGCGTCGTGAATGTGTCGGTCCTAGCCCAGTGGAGTAGCGAAATCTAAGAACATCGGACTAATTACCAAGCCAAGTCTTCAACAAAGAGTAACCGCGTAATTGGTTTAGTGGTAAAATTCTCCGTTGCCATCGGGGAGCCCTGGGTTCGATTCCCAGATTACGCATTACAACAAGTCGCTCCAGAGCGTCGGATTACTTTTTGGCTTATTGTCTTTTTTTGATCTATGGTGCTCTGAATTGCACAGTCGCAACCCGCCATGACCACGACTCTCTTCCAAGACTTCAACAACCACCACCCCCCGCTATATAAAAGCCAAGTGTCATGAATCTATGCCTTATCTGGTTGAATGCTGGTTCCGCGTAGATACTTACTCTCTGGTCTTCGGTCAAGACTTAGGTCCTCTTTTCCCACCTGACAGCCGTTAGCACTTATTCCCAATCACAAGATCGTGACTTACAGATCAAGGAATAGTTTCCAAAGAATAGAGAATAGAATTCCCTGTAAACCATTGGCCAGGATGCGAGTCTTCAGTCCACGCCCTAGAAGTCCAAGTACGCCTTCTTCTGCGACCACAGCACGGGCAGCTTCGGCTAGAAATCATTCAGTAAGATATAGAAGTCTAAAGGCGCTGGAGGGCTTACAGTATGAGATCTTGGTATCGTTGACTTGACGATAAGTCTTAACAACCCTCAGCGAGTTAGAGATGGAGTCTGATACGACCGAGGCGCAGAATCCGATGAATGCGAGGCGGAGTAACCACCACACGAGAGGATGTTTGGGCGGCTCAGCGATGGCCTCGGTCAAGAAGTTGTACTACCAAAAGTCAGTATTGGTTCGGTTAGTTGAGCAGAAAGACTCACCGTGGCAAACCAAGGATAATGTCCAACAAAGGTCGCAGCAGCCGTGGCAAAAGCACCCCACCACAAACTACCAATACCATTGGACTTGATACGCCTCCGGAGAAGAGCTGTTCCTCTGGCGCCTTGGGCTTGGAGGGTTGTTTTCAGGGTGTCGATTGGAGTTAGAATCATGCGGAAAGCGGCGGCACTACAGAGGTGGTCAGCATGGGTCTTTTCTGTAGGGATGTAGGTGGTTTTGGCTTACCACAGCGATGCAAAAATGGTCTTGATAGGTGAAGGAAGATCTTTCAGATAAGGATTCGACTGTAGAAGGGCGAGTATGCCAGCGTTGGCTGCTGTGTCTCCGAATCTCGAGATGGGGCCTATGAAACAGTCAAATTTAATACCATTTCATGAATCGAACTGTGAGGCTTACCTTGGAATAGCGCAGGCGCAATGCCTTGATAATACCGCCTCACGCCTCCTTCAGTGTACAGAGTCTTGGTGGCGACAGTAAATGATGTCCCATGTCGATATTGATAGTTCATGATTGTCCTCAGAGGCTATGCAATCGTCAGCAACGCATGAGTCCCTGTTCACATGTCGTCTTACCATGAGAAGCAACACCTGCAATAACATAGCCGCAGCACCACTGAGTCCTCCACCCAGCGCCCGCTTCAGAGCTTTTTTAAGATCAAACTACACCCATCAGTAACAATCTCACTCTCAAGAAAGTTCACGTACCTCCGTTTCATCTGAATCAATCCATCCCTTAATAAAAACTGCTAGAACAACTATCGCAAGGACGGCCCAGAAGATTCTCCAGGCATACCAACTCGTCGGTCTTTTCTCCGGTGTCGGCTCGGTCTCGGGATGGTCCGTATCCGGGTGTTGATCTGCGAGCAGCGGCGTTTGCTCATCGCTCCTAACGTGAGCTTCAGGGTCGACTCTGGAAGACATTGCACGTGTTTTAGCACCGTAAATGTCTTTTGTGTCTTGTTGAATGAATAAAGAGGGAAGATGGGGGAGAATCTGGGGATAAGCATGGATGGCGCAATCTCCACAAGCGTCATGGATATAGCGGGATGACCTTCTGAAAATGGTGGATTAGTGGGGAGAGATAACGACATTATTAATACACTGCGCTCGCTGCCTAGGTTATCTTTCCATCCAATACCTAGGTAGCCATCGATCAGCAAGATTGGTTGTTTTCACTACTTGACGACTTTAATTGCCTGCACAACTGGGCTCGTTTCTGGAAAATACCACCACTTCCCTTGTTGGCGAGATTACCACGAGTGCTGCCGTCCGGCCTGAATTTCCGTGTGCAACGGATAACAATTGCATCGATGACCGTTCGTGCTACCTCGGGGGCCTCCTCAATATTTGTGTATGCATACGCCGCGTGTATACGCTTCGACGGAAGAAATGGTGATAATTCTATGAGGGTATTCTCGTTGTAGTGATAATAATGCAAAAAGCCTCTTCATTTTATCTCAGGGAAGGGTTCTTTTGTGAATAGCCCCTACGTACAACTGCGCGTGCATGAACACACAGAGTTCTTGCATTTGACGGGCCTTGCATTTACGAACTTCCTTTATGGTTGTACGATGAGTCAGTCGGTGAACAATTTGGTTGGGTAAATAATACCAGATCACAAACAGTTTAGCGCACAATTGCCGTAACCAGAAGCCATGGTATAAAAGCTTTAATGGCCAACGATCTCGATACTGTCTTGACTATTTGACCCAGGACATACACGAACCCCAATACCCATCATGACACCTGAACCTCTAAAAGGACCACTATGCACGAAATTATCCCTTACCAATGACCTTCGCACAATAGGTCTCAACCCCGGAGATAACGTCCTTGTTCACTGCTCGCTCAGCAACATCGGCTGGATAAACGGAGGAGCTGAAACCCTCACACATTCCCTCCTCGAAGTCCTGACCTCCGAAGGAACATTAGTCGTCCCCACACAAACAAGCAGCAACTCAGATCCATCAGCATGGGTCGACCCTCCTGTTCCTGAAGACTGGTGGCAAACCATCCGCGATACGATGCCTGCGTTTGAGCGGCAAACTAGCCGAACGCAAAGGATGGGTGTTTTGGCGGAAACGGTTAGGACTTGGCCTGGTGCCATGAGAAGCATGCATCCTCAGACATCTTTCAGTGCGATTGGTGCGAAAGCAGGTTTTATTACAGAAGGACATGCTTTGGATTGTATGTTTGGTGACAACAGTCCTCTTGCACGATTGAAAGAACTTGTTGCAAAGGTGCTGCTTATTGGTGTGGGATTTGATAAATGCACTTGTTTTCATCTTGCTGAGTACAGAACTGGGGCGCCGAAGGCTGATAATTCGTTCGCGGCTTTGATTGATGGGGCCAGAAAGTGGACTACAGTTTCTGATGTTGCGGTTAACGATGAGGGCTTCACGGACTTGGGAAGTGACTTTTTGAAAGAGGGGAACGTGGTCGAGGGAAACATTGGGGCTGCAAAATGTTATCTATTTTCTTTGAGGGAAGCAGTCAGCTTTGCTGAAAGATGGATGATTTTACACAGGAGGTCTGCTTGAGAAGCCATCAGTTTGTTCATTAAGAGGTTTAGAAGCCTGGTACAATTGCAAGAATGAATCAACCCATCCCGTTTTATTTCCCGCTGCCGTCTTCCCGCATGCTTCTATCAGTTGAAACCGCATCATCGTATTTGATATCGACCTATCGACAGTCAGTAATTCGGAATAAATCCAAGACCCGGTGGGCAGCAACTTACAGCGGTGGTCCTTAGGATACCATTATATGTCATGATTTCTTCCTCACTTCCATTCGGCGTATATCCACGTATTTCGGTCTGTGTTCTAGTTCTGGACATATCCTTGAGGTGAAACGAGCCAACTCCACCCGTACCATTGCCATATTTACTTTGGCTTTTGTAGATACCAGCTTCGTTCGTAGTTCGTCCTGAAAACAGCCGAGGAAACATCTTTCGAAAGAGTGGGCGAAGAGCAGGTCCGCAACAGGCAATTATGGCGAGGTTGACTTCGATGCTGCTCAGAGTACCGGATAACGACTCTCGAGAATTATATCCTGGCTTGTAGTACATCTTGTATAGCTCGATAACGCGAAGTATGCCAACAATGGTGACCCTGGATAATGTCAGCAGTTTCGAGACAAGTGCAGTCCGATTACTTACAGTCCACCAGCGAGAAACACCACAATCAAGCCCACCTTGGCAGCCATCCTCATTTTCAACCCTATAAACACCCAAAACGGAATCAACAAAACCAGAAAGTCGGTAACGATAGTAATGATGGCGGTCGATATGTAGAAGTTAGCCCCGTTAATCTGACGGGTTGGTTCTAACGTCAGATCCCAGTAAGCCTGGATAGGAATAGTCTGAAAGATGACTGTCAAAAATATTGCAATCATCAAGGCGATGTTGAAAGCGTTCAAGGCGTATATGGAGTATCTAATACTTCTTCGATGGCCGCCGAGACGTAGGAGGAAGAACAAGATGGATGATTTAACAAGGGCGAGGATCGGGTTGTAGAGGACCTGCATGATCCAATTGTAGAAGAGGACAGGTTCGATCTCGATGGTTTGAGGGATGTAGGTTGCGGGGAAGCCGATGTAGCCGTATTTGAAGACTGTCATCCTGCGTAAGTGACGCGTTTTCGAGTGTTATCTTGGGTAGCTTACAGTAATAGTTCGGTATTACCAGACCGACGGAGAATAACTGCGTCAATTAGCAGCTGTTCATGCCCAGACACAGGGTTGAGCCTACCATGGCAAGAGTAACAAGCCAATCATCTACAGTAAGTCAGCAAAACATACGATGGCATCTGGTGGGAAACTTACCAAGACCGATTTGCTTTTTACTAAACCTGTAATAAAACCGGAGCGCCCATATCAAAACCGATAGAGCGGTCATGAGGAATATGATAGCGATGGCGCCTTGCTGCAGCGGTGTTGTGGGCAATTCTGAAACAGGCACATAACGCGCCCGAAGGCTTTCACTCGTCGCCATTTTTGCGAGCAGGATTTTACTTCCAGAGACGCAAAAAGGAAAGAGGACATCTTCATTCTACGAGGCTGCAACTACGGGCACATTTAATAGACCTCCTAACATAGAGTCGACATACTGAGACTACCTAGCCGCAATCCAGCATGCTTCTTGCAAATTACAGTAGGAACGGTGGCGTTTTACTATTACCCGGGGTCTGGGTTTGCGACCAATTTCATCAGATCATGATTACTTTAGGTTGCCAAGAATACCGTGCCTGGGATTATTCTCCGAGATTGTTGGCTGCAGGTGTCAACCAACAGACTGTTGCATCCGTGGAAGATGGCAATTGTTCCGAGAGAATTCTTTGCCTTGCTCCTTTCATCGAGATGGCTTAACGACTCATTTACGCTTATGTGGCTCCATACATGAATTCTCTAACTCAACCGTTTGGGACTATAAATTAAGAATTACCTAGATAGCCCACGCTTAAATCCAATCGTGCATACAGCAAAATATCCCGCTCCTTAAACCTTCTAGCCTACTACCTGTCAAGCTTTTACTGAATATATCCGGAAGATCCATGTCAGTTAATAGTCCTTTGTATACCTAGTCTGCGGTTCCGACCTCACATACAACCCACCAAACGGATAAAATCCTCCATCTTGGCACATCAAGTCCAGACCATCGAATCAAATGCCACTATTCCCTGTCTTCTCCAAAACGTTACACTCGGTTGCGAATCAATGATCCGCATGGGGAAGATAGGCATGGACCGGATCCTCACCCGTCGAGCCGACGCAGGACCCTTGTAATCTGCAAGGTGCAGGGGTAACTACCAACCAACGCAAATCTGGAAGACATACCGATGCAGAATTGAGGCAAAGTTGTTTGGGTAGTAGACGTTGGTCGAAACCCTTGAGGATATGTTACGAAGATGCAGAAGCGAGATAACTCGGTCCAGTGATTGAGTATGCATGCTGGTTACTCCTACATGCACGAAATACATATATGTACAGACACGACGCAGCTGAATCAATCACTGTTTCGTGTGGTCACTTGCATCTTTGTCTTCTTTTTTTATCTTCCTTCCCAAGGCAGCGACATCATGCAGATCGCCCCTCGTGTTCTTGCCGGGCTGTTGGCCTTTCTTGCCACACAGCATGGCGCTGTTAATGCAGCTCCATCTGAAATCGGAGAGACTGTAAAGGGGGATCTTCTAGCTGAAGAGAAGTTCCAACTCACAACGTCTTCACTGTCCGAGCTCGACCAGGCTGACCCCAAGCATGCGTCGTTATTCTTCCCAGACGACAAACTGGACAAACGAAGTGCCAAGGCCCTTGCTTCGAAGAAATGCAAGACATTCCCTGGGGATAAGCTTTGGCCTAGTCAGCCCGTCTGGAAGCTACTTGATCTCATCACTGGAGGCGCTCTGATCAAGACTGTTCCCATTGGTGCAGCATGCTACGATGACTACGGCGTGTATAATGAAGCTCGTTGTAGCCACATTGCCGATCAATGGACCAATTCTTCCCTGCAGTAAGTCAACCCGACATCCATGATTATTTCAAATACTAACATATGTCAGCATCGCTGATCCAAGCTCTGTCATGTGGCCAATTTACCAAGGTCGCACATGCATGCCCATCAACAACATCACCACAGAGTGCACTCTAGGCGGCTACCCTTCATACGTGCTTGACGTACACAACGTCGCCCACATCCAACTCGCCGTCAACCTGGCACGCTCTCTCAACCTTCGTCTAGTTATCAAGAACACTGGACACGACTTCAATGGTCGTTCAGCTGGAGCTGGTGCTTTGGGTCTGTGGATGCAACGCTTCAAGAGTATCCAGTTCCTCAAAAACTACAAGACCAAGTCTTACAGTGGCCCTGCGTTGAAGGTTGCGGCTGGTGTTATTGGATCTGAGCTTTATGAGGAAGCGGATAAGCATGATGTTACTGTTGTTGGTGGTGAGGGTATGAGCGTGGGTTACGCTGGTGGATACTTGGCTGGTGGTGGACACTCGCCTTTGTCTCCTATCTATGGTATGGGAGCTGATCAGGTAAGGTCGCCAGTCATCACTTGATCCAACGGCATACTGATTTCCTTTAGGTCCTCAGCATCCAAGTCGTCACAGCAGACGGTCGCTTTATCACCGCAGATGAAACTCAAAACACCGATCTGTTCTGGGCCCTCCGTGGCGGCGGTGGAAGCACTTTTGGTGTAGTAACATCGTATACCGTCAAAGCCTTCCCCAAGATCAAAGCCGCCGTCATGAACTTTGCCTTCGGGACAAGCGAGACGGTCTCCCATGAAACATTCTGGAAAGCTATTCGCGAATTCTGGCAACGTATTCCAACGTACAATAAGGCTGGCAACTATGAGTATTGGGGAGTTATGCGTGGTGAGGGCGATGCTTTGATGTTTCTCATGTTTCCTTGGTTTGCACCCAACCATACTCTTGCCGAGTTAAAGACTCTCACTGGCCCTCTGTTCAAGGCTTGGAAGGAGCTCGGCATCGAGCCTCAAGTTACGGAGTCGGAGCATGATAGTTTTCTTGGTGCTTGGTCGGCGGGCTTTGCACGTGAGGCTGTTGGCAGGTCCAGTACGAAAACAGCTGGTCGTCTGATCCCAAGGTAAGCATTTCTTGCCCAAATTGTAAAAGATCTGGCTAACCATTTTCAGTGCAAATTTTGAGGATCCAGCCATGTTCAACAAGACCTTTGCCGCGTTGAAGAGTCTCTCCGACAAAGGCGGAAGCATCATCGGCTTTGGCATCACGGGTGGTCCAGGACCTCACCCCGACAACGCCGTCAACCCAGCCTGGCGCGACGCAGCAATGTGGGCCATCTCCGCCGTCGGATTTCCAGAGGGAAGCTCTGCGGAAGTTATCGCCGAGAGGAGCAAGACTTTGACGAATGACTGGATGAAGCCTTGGAGGGACATCACTCCCGGTGGCGGCGCGTATGCTTCTGAGGCTGATGTCACGGAGCCCAACTTTCAGCAGTCATTTTATGGTGCTGACAAGTATAAGAGGCTACTCAAGATTAAGGATAAGGTTGATCCTTCGGGATTGTTCTACGCGCTTCAAGGTGTGGGTAGTGAGAGGTGGTATGTCACTGGTCAAGTTGATGGATTGCCTACTCAAAACGGACAACTCTGCAGAGTCTAGATGTGTACGTGCAAATCTGCACAATGTTTCAATATTTACTTGTAAATAATGTCCAATAGTCTAAATAGAATACAAAAACCACGCCTGCATCAACACACTGAACTCAATGAACCAGCTTAGTTAATCTGGGTAAGCTCGAACTCCTTAGGTCCCTTGTAAGACTGGATCTCAGCGTTGGGGGTAGTAGCCTGAGTAAGCTGCTTGTTGGGGATTGTGTGGCGGCCGGTGGTGAAGCTCTTGGGGGTGATCTGCTGCTTGACGGTGAAGACAAGACCCTTCTTGGTGTGGTTGATGTCGAAGGTGCGGGAAGAACCCTCGCACTTGGCGTTGTAGACGTCGGGGAGGAGGTAGTTGGTGGACTGGACTTGGGTCTTGCACTTGACGGCGTTCTCCCAGGTCTCCATGGAGTTGGGCTGGATAACCTTGAAGGAGTAGCTGAGGGTGTTAGTTAGAGGTGAATGAGGAGGCTGGATTGGAGGAGACATACTTGCAGAAGGTGCTGTGAGGAATGCAGCTGGCAGAGAAGTCCTTGACCTCAAAGGCGGCGGAAGCGTTGACGCCAGCAGCGGCGGCAGCGACGATAGCGGCGGCAGAGAACTTCATGTTTGCGGTGTTGTTGTTGGTGGTGGTGTTGTTGATGAGAGTGGAATGTAGTTGATGAGATGAATAGTATAATGATCCTTTGATGTAGAGGATCTCATGGCCCTTTTGTACCTGAAATAATACCGTCGCATTCAACAACACGAGCCCACTGCCGATCCCATGACGATCCACTGAGCGTTTGTGGGGAAAAACAACCAAGCGTTACGGTCACAATGCCCAGACCTCGTATTCTGGACTGCCGAACGGAACTCGGCTGCGTAGGGAGGCGAGTCCTGGAACATTGTCTCTGGCGATGGTCCCAAAGCAGACATCAATTCCTCTACTGCAGAGTTGCTATTCAAGAAGCAGCGCATTTCTGTAATTTTTCCATGTCTAGAAGGGTCTGGATTGGACCCTTATCGAGTCGTGTGATAAAAATAGCTTCATTAGGTAGATTAACCTGACTGGGACAGGAAAAGCGGTGACTTGGGTGGAGTAGACTCCCGGTCCTCGAATTCTAGATGAATTCTATGATGTCACGCAGAAACTTCGGAAGATCGGAACGCACAGGCACGCGAATGACACAGCCAGCCATTGAGAGCTATTCGTATCTCGACCGGTTGATCTCCCTGCATGAATTGAAGCAGATCACTACTTTTGCAATTTACTTTGTACGAAGCTCCAAGATTAGCCAATGGCGGTTGTAACGTAACATATTGGACTGGTCGTCATGTTAGACGGCATTCGCTTCTCGTGACGAGTGTCGAGATGGATAATACAGGAGTAAACTGTTTGTCGTATTAATTTGCGCATTGTTCATCGGGAGGGAGAGATGTTCAAAATAGAGAAGCCCAAATTCGAGGTAACTGTTTCCCCATGGGCTATCCTTCACAGTACGGTGAATTAGTGTTCAGACGCCAACAGAAACTGTTGATTCCAGGTAAATGACAGCATATAGAAGCAAACCCCCAATATAAGTGATAAAAGAATAAAGAAATCACCTATTTGACGACCTACTCATCCTCCAGCTCTTGAAGGTATGCATAAATTGTAATCTCGACTTGAGTCAACTTACCCTGAATCTTAGCATTGTTGGGGCGGATGATAGGCTAGTCCGCCTTGAGAAATTGCCTCGGCACTTGAATGACATCACTCAGCGAAGAGCTATCTGCTTTCATCCTAGTCTCAGGAGACCCTTGCATCAATATCAGGGGCAAAAGTCGAGTGCTCGATTCCCTTCTATCCTTTCTTTTTGATGCTCACTCTAAGAACCTCAAGGCTTTTTTTCTTGAGTATGTGTCTCATCAAGAGGCTGTGATTATTCTGACAGTGAGGTGGTGTGCTATAACCTCCATTCTTCTTGACGCTTCTGATCAACGCGATGGCTCGATGGCGGGGGCGCAAGGGTGACATAATTCAAGGGACGCGTCTGATGCAAGACTTCCACCAACCATTTCTGTCAGGCTTCACGATGCTCTCGGATTATCTTGTAACCGATCTGGCCTCCTCATGTGTACCCGGATGTGGCTTGACTGTACTACTCCAAACAAGATATAGCCAATTGGATTCTAACTTTGACTGTGCCGAGGTTCAAATTACTCACCACTCACATTGACTCGGGCCCTCATTCAATTCATTCTTCCATACTTTGACACTCTCAAAATGCCTTCTTGGTCAGCTTCTTTACTTGCGCTCTACATTAAATGGATCCGTCAATCCAAAGTTATATTCGACGATCCAGAGAACACCCGCAAAGCCCTTCAAGATGGCTACATCCGACCACAAAACTTCAATCCTCCCACCAACCTCGGGTCTGATATCATCATTGACCGCGTCGACGTGAATGAATGGCCCTTGTATAAAGTATCCTCGCAATCTCCCTCAGCACCACGCGATGCTCTTCTCTACATCCATGGCGGCGCTTTCTTCCGAGAGATTGTACCCCAGCACTGGAATCTTGTCGCGCAGATAGCTCGCGAGACGAATCTCGATGTTCTAGTTCCTATTTATCCACTTGTTCCGAGACCGGGAGCTACTGCCGAGAAACTTGCGGCTGGGTTGATGGATATTTGTCGTTTGAGTAAGCAGAGAGTTGTGAGTATTGGTGGAGATTCTGCTGGTGGTATGCTGGCTCTCGCGACTGCTCAGCAACTACGAGATACGCAGCCTGAGCTATTCACCAAGCTTACATCTCTGGTCTTAATCTCACCGGTTGTGGATCTCGCGCTTGATCATCCCGAAGTTGTGCGACTATCAGAGATAGATCCTTGGCTTGGCATCGCTGGAATAAGCGAGGTCATCACGCCGAAATTGGCAGTAGATCGTCCCGTGAAAGATTCTATTGTCAGTCCTCTGTATGGTAGTGTGGAGAATCTGCCACCAACAATCTTACTTTCTGGGACTACTGATATGCTTTGCGCCGACGCGAGACGTTTGAAGTCCAAGTTCAGTGGAGGTGATGCTGAGGTAGCTTCAGAGGGGAGTGCGGAGACAGATCGATTGCTTTATGTTGAGAAGGAGGATATGATTCATGTATACGCTATTCTTCCAACACCTGAAGGTGCTGAGGCGAGGAGCCTCATTGTCCATTTTATTAACAAGTACTCGGACAACTAGTCAATTACAAATAGAGTTACCAAGTAATCCAATATTGGTTGATTAACTCCTCTTCTCAGTTCCAGCAATCAAAGTCTATCGCACAACAAATACCAGTCTTTGAACTTCACGTGCCGTTTCAAGAATCTTTCTGGACTCAACCGATGGACTTTCGTGCAGTCAGCTGCTCAGAAATCTTCTTAGCCAAGATCTGATGAAATGGCTGCGTAGGATGCGCCCCATCAATATACATATACTCCAAAGCATTGTATTCACAGTTTGCCGATTTGAAGTCCGGCACGGAAGTTCCCCTGCGATAGCGTTAGTATAAATAACCTAGACAGACCCATGCTCAACCTACGCCTTATAATCCGCACAAAATGCATTGCTCTTATAGACAGCCGTTTCAGGAAACTGTGAAGGATCCTCCGTAACCGCCTTAATGAGCGGAACAATGCCAAATAGGAAAAAGGTACTGTGCTTCAGATCGTGACGCAATTGATGCAAAAGCTTCGTCAGCTTCTTGTTCCAACTTTGACTTGCAGCTATCAACTTCGGAGCAATGTCCTTGGGCCTATTGTTCGGGAAAACAGACTGCGGAGGCGTCGAGATGAAAAGGAATTGTCTAGCGCCGTAGCTGTAGAGATCCAGAGTAATTTCGCGAATGCGCTCAATCGTTGCAACGATCGTGTCCTCTTGGTCTTCATTGGTGATTGTTCGGTAGATATCGTTAATACCTATGAACATAGTCCAAAGTGTTTCCTTGGGTGGAAAGAACCCAGGCTGCTGTTTCGCGTAGACCTGGAATTTGTCATGCACTTGAGTATCGACGTCGTTCGGGCCAGTCGTCACAATGTCTCTATCGACAACTGCACCTCCTACAGCCATGTTGTAGAGTAGAATTGAAGACTTGTTGTACTGTGTTGTCAAGTACTCAGGCCACATTTTACCATTGGAACTGGTCTTTCCCGTATTCCCAATTGGGTTCGACAGAGAAGGCTGCTGGCCCAAAACGTCGAAACGAGTATCTGTCCACGAATCGCCGCTGGGAAATAGTCAGATCGAACTCGGAAGAGGGAAGGGATGACTGACAAGGATACAATCTTGGTGATCTTGGATAAGTCAAAGCCATGCTTGGGCGGTGGTGCTGCGTTCAGACATGGTAGCAAGCCTAAGAGAGGAAGAAAATCGGTTGCCTTCATTTTGAAAGTACGACAGAAGGGATTGACAGGATGAGATAGGCCAATGCCGAAACCTGGGGTAATATGGGCTTGTGGCCTCGGTAAGAGATAGACCGAATCGGCGAGCTAACGCATTTCAGGAAGCTGTTTAATTTAGCCTGATCTGCGCTTAGAGTCTCGGCATTTGCTGGCTTCAAATTGGATCGATAGAATACACTTTCTATTCTTTGGCGCAGGATCGTGTCTTACGGAGTGATGTCCTTCACCTTCTTGTGCCAGGCCCTTATCTCCTTCACAAAAGCCTCTGGCTGTTCCCAAGCAGCAAAGTGACCGCCCCTCTCCAACTCATTCCAATGCATAATATTCTTATAGTACCTCTCACACCACTCCCTTGGCGCATAACTATTGTCACCGTTGAACCAACTCACCCCAACCGGAAGATCAATCTTCCATGCTGTCGCGGCAGAAGCGCATTCCCAGTAATATCGAGCAGATGAAGCCCCAGAGTTCGAGAGCCAGTATAACATGATTGTGTCGAGCATTTCATCTTTGCTGAATAGCGCTTCTACGTCACCATCGTGATCGGTCCAGTCGTGGTACTTTTCGTAGATCCAGGATGCTTGGGCAACGGGAGAGTCTGCGAGGGCGTACCCGATAGTTTGGGGCTTCGTGGCTTGTTCGAGAGAATAGCCTTTGAAACCAGTGTCTCTGAACTTGTCTAAACGCATTGCCTTTTGTTCAGCCTGTGTATCCTGAATCGATATTTGAATTTCCTTCTGTGAAAAGGTCAGCGAACTTCCTGCAGACGGATGACTGTGAAACCTGCCTTGTTCTCGAAGTAGATGGAATTAAAATGGACAGCCATCAAGCCTTTCGGAGCTTGATGACCGAGGCTCGCAACCACGAAAGCACCCCAATCCCCACCTTGAGCTACCCATCCAGTCTCATCGTAGCCCAGCCGCCTCATCAACTCTGCCCAGGCTTGCGCCGTACGCTCATGGCCCCAGCCAGTCTCGTTTGGTTTCCCCGAGAATCCATAGCCTGGCAATGCCGGAATAACCAGATGAAATGCGTCTCCAGAATCTTCAGGGTTGTTGAGCTTATCAATGACATTCCTAAACTCCAAAACCGACCCAGGCCAACCGTGAGTCAGCAAAAGTGGTGTGGCTTTCTCAAGCTTCGACCGGATATGCAGGAAGTAGATTTCCACTCCATCTATGGTTGTCGTAAATTGGGGATAAGAATTAAGCCACGTTTCGCAGCGCCGCCAATCGTATTCTGATTTCCAGTACGTGTAAAGGTCTTTGATTGCTGCAAGCGGAACACCTTGAGACCAGTCATTAACGAGCTCCTTCTCCGGCCATCTTGTCATATCAAGGCGGGTTTGCAAGTAATCAAGGTCAGATTGATTGATAGAAACCTTGAAAGGTCGGATAGAGTCGCTGTTTGATTGGGCCATTGAAAGATGGTTATGATAGGGTTATTGAGTTCTAGATTCAATCCTAAGATCCGTCACTTCGCGATAGTAACCTCTTGTAGTCCATTGATGCTGACAAATTTGTCCAATCCAATGCTTGACGTCACTGTCGTCGATAATTTGTCATCCCCCTCATGACCGACCGAATTGGGCTTAACCAGGTTCCCGAGCCCTCGGGACCATCCACGTCTTGGAAAGTCAAGTCAAACCACCTACGTTGAGCCGTCAATTCCGTTGCTATAGATCTAATTTAGTGTATGAGCGGCATTAGCAACGAGGCTAGTCACGTCTTTCACACCCGGGACAATGACATTCTCCGATAAAATCGTAGGACTATATCTCGGAATCGTAAGAGGATGCCATTAAAAGCTCAGCCAGTACCTCTTTCTTGCGGTGCTGGCTAAATCACTGCCATGATTCAGGAAATGCCAAAGCGAGCGAACTCTTACACTCTAATTGGCTAAGTAGCATCCATCATGGGGTATCGCTATCTAGCTCAAACACATTATTAAAGATGTTGGTTCCAACCAACACAACCAGCACGAGCCAACGAACGACCATGGGAAATTGACCTATCGACAATAATGCCTCAGGCAATACGGAAACTGGAACTTGCGTTATAAGCGGTGTGCCTGCGTGTCTCGTACAACCCCAAACCCATCATTTCTACGAGTTCACACCAACCTTTACTCGCAGCCGATTTTTATCTCAATCATCTCTTCAATCTAACAAAATGACTGGTCGTGGAAGGGCGGCGCCCATTATCCTACCTCGTCCCGATCCGACCCTCGAGACTCGGCCGGTGCCTCGAGAGCGCCACTACTCTGTGCGATCAATTGGTCCAGGCTCTGCGCCTGGAGCCCGAGAACAGTTCCAATCATTAGAAGAGGTGAAGCAACAAGCTAACGACACCGGACTGAACCCCAAGCTTTACGAAGAGGAGGATATCAGACTGCTTCTCAAGCTTCTCACGAGCGAACATGACATAGATTGGCGGGAGGATAGGTCTCGCGATGAGATCCTTGACCCGACCTGGGGGCCTACTTTCATGGTCACAGCCTACTCCGAAAACGCCCTAAAAAACCTTGACCAGGCCCTATTGAACCTTGTGGAGGCCTGTTGTCGCTTTCTCTTCAAGGATCCTCGCTTCGAGGCATATGCGCAAGAAACCTTCAAGCGGCTTAGGTTTGACGTAATTGATGATAAAGACCTGTTAGAAAATGCATCGGACGACAGAATCAGAGAAGAATTTAATGCGCATGTCCGATCTCTGCGGCTATTTAGAGAAGACTTGGAGGACGAAATTCGCCGTGCTGAAATGCTAGAGCATAACCTCAACCGACCGATTGGGCCAAGGCGCTATGACTTTTGCATTGCAATGGGCGAGAGGACCATCGAGGAGCTAGCGCTACTCGTATTCTCTGACAAGGAGGAAGAGAATGCTTCGGTATTGAGGGCTGTCTCTGTCAAGGTCATCGAACGCTGTTGGTATTATCCCGAGGAGGCGGACCATGAGTTGGTTTATGGCCGTGGACCCAACAAAAGGTACTATGACGGGAAAGCCACCTGTCCTGTATACGATTTGCCCTGGATCTGCGGGCAATTGTATGATTATTGTGGCCTTCATGAGATGTTTCCATTGTCCCAATACCATAAGAGGCTTTATTAGGCGTCAGCGTAATCAATTTCCCAATACGTCAAGTAATGTCTTGCTTCAATGCTTGAGATTTCCTTATACAAGAAACATACAAAGGAGTACGAGATGAGGAGATTCAGAGGATTCAGAGAGGATAAGGCACAGCTGTCTGGCCTTCCATAGACTACGAAGCCTTCTCTATTTTGGATTAAAATCTTTTACTTGACAGATGACATTACCACCAAAAGAACCCAATTACGGTTAAGAGTAACCCAGGCTAACGTCGCATCTAACCACTATGACCCCTCCATCCATTTGGCCCCCATCAAGGGGTATCTGCAATCTGCACTGCGTTATTGTTGGGGGCCGCGGTAGGTGGTGAAAGTGGTCGTCGATCAGTATTAATCTGGGGATTGTCAATATGGTGTTGACTAGGTTATGGTAATCAACTAACCTTCATTATAAACACAGTAACTGATTTCCTTCTTGATGATGCAAGGCGAAGCATCAAAATGACTCGGATTCCACTTTTTCAGATCTGCTATGGTCGTCTTATACTGACGAGTAATTTCATTGCTATTAAACTCTTCGCCGACGTTCTGGTTCTGAGTCTCTGTTCAGTCGAGGGAGATTTGACACTCTCTTCTATCCCATGTACTAGATGCTCCGGTCTGTGGTGTTGTGTAAGTCAGTCTGCTTGTGCGTCTTGAGCAATATGTACTTACACTATTGTGGCAAGCGCATCGTGTTTGAGCAAAGATGGCGATGGCTTTGGGTGACTCAACCCGGGAGGAGACACCCTGTGCGATATCATTTGTAAATCGCAAGTATCGCTGTATTGGATAGTGTAAGATGTTTGACACGCGGGTGAGGCGAGCATGAAAGGAAGGATGTTTTTCAAGTTGACAAACATGTTGAATAGGCCCTGCAGTGCTTGAGATTGCCGTTAAGTAGAACGAGAGTGGAATGGTTCAATCTTTCCATCGATTGACCTTTAGTGAACGGTTATAAACAAAGTATGGGCAAGGCTTACAATTTTCACTGTTGGCGGCGGGTCCGAATGTTCAGAAAGCACATACCACAAAATGGCATATGCGCAACATGTCAACCAACATTGTGGATAGCGGCACAGGCTTCCAACTATCAAGTGCTTCGCTTACAGTGGATGCCTAGTTACTTATCCATAAATCAATTTCCCATTCAAGGCCCACTACTCACCAACAATGCCCAACCCAGGCAAACACGAATGTGGATGTCAGTCTCCAGGTCGTGGTCCCAACTGCTAAAGGATCTAAGAATTGAAGATCAGGACGTCATTTTGACCATGACGCTGTTTTACAGCTTAAGGCTTGAAATTTAGATAGACTGTTTAAGTTGTTTAACGAGCAGGTCCTTCAAAGTGTACGAACAAAACAACAACACATTGGCAATCGCAGACTGTGAACCTGATGCCAACTAGAGCTCAATGAGATTTACGGCCAAGGTGCTATTCAAAATGTGTAGTAATCGACTCTATCTTGACATGCTTTGGAACTGAAACACACCGCAGCTTAATACCACTTTTCACGATATTCATCCAAAGGCCACATCTCATCCAAACCAGCATGCTCATACCACTTCGCACAGATCAAAGGCAAATCAAGAATCGGACATAAGTAAGTCCTTACCCTCATAAACTCTCCTTCCGGGTCCCAGACCATATTCGTTATCATCTTCCTCCGGGTACGTCCAGCTGCGATCGATCACTTTAACGAAAACGTCCTTCAAAAGCTCTTCATCTATCTTCAGATCTTCTGGAAAGACAAGTGCCGCAAGTGTCTTGATGATCTGATCGTCCAATACAATACAGAAGCCATAACGTTGAGGACCATCTGGTCTGTTGAGGCAATCCGAGGAGAACCTTCTACGCCGCTTTGCATTTTGAGGAAACAGGCCGAGAGCACGGACGTGAGAGTTAAACTCTTCTCTGACACGATCGTCAGAGGCGTTTCTCAAAAGCTCTTGATTCTCGATGACGTCGAGTCTGAGACGCTTGAAAGCCTCTTTTGAGAACGGTGCAGTCTTGCGGCATCAAAGGAAGTGACGATGGATGGCTTCGACCAAGCTCGCAACAGCCTTACCGAGGTCCTTCTTAGCAGTCTCCGAATAGGCTGTGACAACAATAGTAGGGCCCCATGTTAAATCCTCTGGCGGAGTACCATCTTCACGCCAATCCACATCGCATTCGCTGATAAGCAGTTCGAGGAGCTCCTTGGTATCGTCTGCTTCTTCCCCATCATCCTCACTCAGACTGCTGGCTTCAAGCTTCTTCTCTAACTCTTCGATGGAATGAAAGTTTTGTTGGGTTTCAGGGGAGGCAGCTGGTCCGAAAGAGCGCAAGTCGAAGTGACGCTCCCTTGGAACTGGACGAGTTTTGAGTGTTGGGTCTGAGGGAGGTAGTTTTATCGGGGCTCTTCTTCCGCGGCCAGTCATGTTTGTGAGTCGGGCTTAACAAGCGAGAGGATTTTATACGATGACAATTATGAGGATAAAGGGACTTTTAGGAGATTAGATTGGTACAAGGAAAAGGCAGGATCGAACGCTTATATAATAGTTTGATGTATCGAGTGGGCCATTGAATTCTTCCGGGCATGTCCTTGTATATGTTTGCTAAAGCCAACAGCCATGTCTGAGTTTGACCACGACCCGTAGACTAAGAGGTTGGAGCCTGTAAGCACTGACGTTACCTGGTTGGCCCTCCTACTCCAAACTCAATAAGATAAACGTCCTTTCAGGACTTATTACCATAATGTCAAAAGGTTCTAGATTCATTCAGCTGGAACCAGAATTGTCGCACTTCGTGATTTGTATTCATAAAGGATTCGATACTCAAATGAAAGTCAGATACAGAGATCCAAAGCATTGGCCTGTGCTGAAACATCTGTTGGTTCTGAGTCTTCAATGCGACAAGGCCGGGGCTTTTCAAAACCAACAAAGTCCACTCTTTCCAGGCACCGATGTCTGCCTAAGCCATCCTCTCCACAACTAGGAGCTCGGCCTTTCTCAGTTGAACAGTCCGACCAGAAGATAGAACACATAAAACAACATACTCAAAGGCCCAAAAATCGCCATGGGGACAATTGAGACAAGAATATGACCTCCCCTGTCAGTAAATCTCAACGACAAGATGTTAGAACTTGCCAAATAACATCGGTCTCCTCGTGATAGTCTGCCAAAACTCATCCGACACCAAAAGATCCTCAGCACCCTCCCACGCCCACGGTCCAATGAGACGGAACTTTGTGTTGAAGTGAGCACCGAATGCCCAGATAACTAACAAGCGGAGTGTTGTTCTGAGGTCAGTGGATGATGCTCGTTTCAGCATGTCTGTCAAACCGGGAGCTGAGTTCATGTCTAAGGCTAGTTGATATGCATAACTCTCGTGGTCGACTCCATATGTCACTCTTGCAGTTGGCTTCGTGTGAAGTTTGTAGTGCTCTTCATCTTCAGGTTGGAGGGAGAGTTTGTGCGGTGACACTAAGTTGAGAACCCATAACTGGGCCTGCATCTCAGCTAGAGGCGGGATAGCTCCTAGAGAAGGTCTCATGAAACCTATGAATCCGACTTCTGGTCGGCCTTGTTCCCAAATGCCCCGCACGAAAGATGAAGGATGTCGTTGCTCATCTTGGTACAGCGTACGAAGAAACGGGAAGGTCTGTTTGTATCCTGTACATAGGACGACCATGTCTGGTCGGATGGTCTGCGTCTTCAGTCTCTCGTACTCTGGTCGTCCGTTATCGACAAACTCAACTGTTCCATCTTTGCGTATCATCTTAGGCAGAGGTGCAAGGTCGACTTGTCTTCCGTGAGTATCAGGAATCGGAGTCTGCACAAAGGCTGACCTCAAAGCGTAGAGCCAAAGCTTTGGACTTGGTTGTCTGGGACGATACGGGAGGCTTAGGTAAGGGCACACTTTCATCGACTTATTAAAGAAGACTTTCACTCTTTAGCGATTAACTCCCGTGCGATGAGATGATACTTACTCTTCGAGGGATGACGTCGAGCTTTGCTAATTTCTCCAATCCATTGATCCATACCAAAGGTTGTACCAGAGCAGATCCAAAGTAGAGATTTGATGTAGTAATTATAGTAATCCCACAAGATCATACTTTTGCGAAGAACCGGGTGGACGTAAGTCGTGTCGAATAGGTTTGCTCGGCTCACATCGATAGGAATACCAGGTTCATTTGGATCGGGCTTCCTACCAAGGATTGGAAGAAGGATTGGTCCTGGGTTTCTCTAAAACATCCCGCATTAGAAATTGGTAGCATTGACAGCTGTGTATCATACCTTGGGTGCGAAGTGAAAGCCATCTTTATGGCACATCAAAACCTGCTTCGTTGGCGAGTTTACAGCCAAATACGCTACATCAGCGCCTGTCTCACCTGATCCAATCACCATAACTGTCTTGTTGACCCCAAACTGACTCTTGGTCTTGAATTCCGACGAGTGAATAACTTCCGGGATATGATGGAGACCCGGCATGACGGGAAGGTTTGGTTCTCTGTGTAGTCCTGAGCATACTGCCACAGCATCGCAATCCCAGTAGAAGGCTTCGCCATCTCTTCTTGCGCACTCAATGCTGTAGCCATTGCTAGCTGTTCCTTGAACAGTGCGGACTTCAACACCAAGGTCCATGTGAAGCCATAAGTTGAAGTGAGAGCAGTAGTCTTTGAGATACTGGACGTAATCTGTACCACTGAGGAAATCTGTCTTCTTGTTGCAGCGAAAGTCGGAGAAGGTTGTTAGCTGCTTAGATGACACCAGCTATCGGCAGCCTTTGTTAGCCTGAACAAATGATGGGATTGGGTTGCGCTACCTCGGCGTCCTCGTAGACTCTGGTGGAGAAAGCACCACCAACAGAGTCATCAAGCTCAAAGAGCCGAGCCTCAATTGGTTCGCAATCCAAGTTCAAATGTGCTCTCAATAGGTACTTCAGTGTCACGAGGCCCGATGGACCTCCACCAATAACTGCGACTCTCATAATGAGCAGTCCCGAATACTACACAAACAAAACTCAGTCGGAACAGATCAAACAATATTCTTCGGGAAAACAGAGATAATTTATTGAAAGATCTGCTGCAGAGTCACTTGAATGACTTGCTGATGGTTGTCACCAACAAAGGATTCATGCAGTTTGATAGCTGCAGGGATTGAAGGTGTCGTGTGGACGAATTTCCAGGGTCTAAGAGGATGGATCTGGAGACAAACAACAGTCTATGATGTCCGAGCGTCGAGATAGACGCCATTTAATGCAGCCAGTTGCTCTGGCGCAACAGCGCTGTTACCTAGGCACCGGCGTCAAAGTTTAAGGACAACCCGGCAGGACTAATTCCTTGACTGTGAGTCAAACTACTATTTTGAATGGATACCAATGCTATCAGAACAATGTATTCCTTCTCATATCTGAAAACTAAACTATCTATATAAACAGCGTGCTCTAAATTGAGAACCATGTTTCCGTCATCACCAACACCGCAATGCCAAGATTTGGCAAAGCCACCAACAGAGCAAACATGCTCTAGTCCATTTCTTATCACCAACAATTTGAATCCCAAGACGATGAATCGCCAAGATCCCCCAAGTCCATCGCCCTTATGCAGAGGCAATGCAAACTGCATATACGCAAGCAGAGATTACATTCTCCTTCAATCAATCGTTCGGCCACGACTGAACAAATCTCAAGCGCCAAGTGTTTTATTCAACCAAGCAAACATAGCCCTTGCCATCTCCTGCGGCGCACCGGTCTGACAATGGAATCCAGCCGTTCCATTGAAAAAGTGCAGTTCGGCCCTATCCCCCAACCCATCCTTGACTCGCTGCGACTGTCCCGCCATAAGCGTCTCAAACTCTCCATCCGCAATCCAAACAGGTATCTGAATACGGTCCAGCAGACCGTCCTTCAGAGAGTACTCCTTGATCAGCTGGAAAAACTCGTAGATGGAGGTGGTTTTGAAGGCCCATTTGGCTTGGAGCATACCCCACTTGAGATCGGTGCTGCCTTCAGGATCCGCGAGTACGTCGTCCATTGCTTTGTCGAAGGCTTCTTTTTGACCGGATTCGAGGAGGGCAAGGATCTTGGGAGGGAGGAAGGCGGCGTACGCGTCGTAGCCGTCTAGAACGCCGCCGTTGAGCATGAGGGCTTTGAGACGGGGCTCGAAAGCTGCTGCGCGAGCTGCTAGATAACCACCGAATGAATGGCCGTACAGGATGAGCTTGTCGGTATCTACGAATGCAGCTTTCTTTGTGAGAAGATAGTCGACAACCGGTGTCGCAGTTCGCTCCCAGTCTGGGATGAAGCCTACACCCTGTTCTCTGCGAGGAGTTGGCTGGCCTGGGCCTTCGAAGGAGAAGACGTTATAGCCACGGTGCAAAGCAGGAACGACAATGGTAGAGTATAGATCCTCTTGGGCAGCATCAAAGCCTTGAGTGAGAATGATTGTTGGCGACTTCTTGGTATGATTGCCAGCATGAGGCTGCGAGTACCAAATTCCCGAAACATTAAAATCGCCACTTGGTATCTCGATTCTTTCAGCAGGAACAGGCAAGGCAGAGATGGCCTTATCGAACGCTGCTCTCTGCTCGTCCCAGTACTCATTAATTCTCGGGTCATCCCAATCAGCTCGGTTATAGACATCGGCTCTTCGGAAGTAATTGGCAACTGAGAACCACGTAGCCCTGACATTGACGGAGTCACGAGCATTCTCGGGATCAAGCGCTTGGGCCTTGGTATCGTTTGCGAGTTTGAACCATTCTTTGGTGTAGCTTGCAAAGTCACCGGGAATAATATCTTTTGCGACGGACAGAATGGGATTGATGTCTGCGCCGTCGTTGTGGGCTTGGGCGAGACCAGTGAGGATGTCGAAGTTGAAGTTGGAATCTTTGTTGAGATTCAGGATAGGGCTCTTGGGTTTGTCTTCCTCTGCAGTTCCCAAATGAGGGAACACAAGAGTTGCGAAAACAGCGAGGATTGAGTATTTCATGTTGTAAATGCTTGAGATGAAGAAGCTGTTGTTGATGCTCTGTTCATTTAACTATACGAAGGAGTCTTCCTCTTTATAGTTTTCTGGTCTACCTGGTTTCTACGTTCTACGAAGAACTTCAATTCTTCTCAATTGCCTACTACAAGGGTTTACAATTACGTCGGGCAGATACGCATTCAGATGACGAAGATATGATCGTGAAAGTCTTGTGGCTGTCGGTCTCGCAAAGTCTAACTTAGTAGAGAAGTGATTGTCAGACTCAGCCCGATTACTGTCGCGAATTATCCGGCATGATTGGTCAGTTTGGGCCCATCTCACAAATGAGATAAGCTTAAAGCGCCCAAGATTCCCGTCTTATTCTTTCCGAGAATTCCGTTGTTCATGCAGGCGTCGCAAACCTATTTCTTGACTTGCTATCATTCCGCCGCTGCTTCAATTCCACCTAAGCCTTCATCGTCAGTCCATGAGGCAGTTTTCAATCACAAGGATGCAATGACATCGCCACTACCATTCCAAGACAGTACTCGCGCTGCGTCATTTTTGTTTCTCTTAATATATTGGAAATTATAACGTTAGGCACATGACTCGAGACGCTTCTCCAAGCTGGCTGGTCAACTCAGATGACGCGAGTAATGCGCAGAACGTTCACATTTCGTAAATCCGTACAACAGCCAATTTCACCACTAAAAGCATCGCTTGGACTAACAACTGTTGGTTTGAACGGCGATCCCTCGCTAAAAATTAGTTACGAGTCCAGGGCATCGAATCTCGGCAATTGCCGCACTAAGCCCGGGGCTGTTACGTGAAATAAAGAAACATGAGTTTCAGCCTCTTGGCATGTTGACTTCGATGCTTGCAAGGGTCAATTGACTGGTTTACTTGTCTTATTGGATCGGTTAAGGGATGAACGAGGAACAACGAGCCGTTGGGCGTACGGCTGTCATAGGTGTTCATCTTGGTTGTACTATTTGCGATTTCTATTAAATTGATCTATTGAGCTTTGGCTAGCCTAGAAGATACCATTCTTCCTGTTGCAAATACTGGGTAAAGTTGGCAGACTTGGGAATACGTTCAGAACAATTGAAATAAGCATTAATATTGTGTATCTCGGAAAATAAAGATTAACGCCGTAGACATCCCTCATAAAAGTACACTTTCAGGATATAGTTCCTCGCATTGATCTCCTGATGTGCTGAAGAAGGCGTATTAAATATCATGAAATTGGAAACATCAAGTAAAACTATCAGCAGCTAGCCTCCATCATCTATATCAGCATGGGAAGCGTATATTGTCGATAATGACGGCCCCTTGAGCAGGTTAGGAGCTGATTGCAACCACTGTGGGCTGAGAAAGAGTTTGCAACCTCCCGAGGGTGGGCTGAAGAGGTTTTTGGGGCTGGTATCAGGTGCGCTCTTGGGAGTAGATACTTCTAACGTGTCGTTGTGGCTGTTCAGTGTACTGCTGGACTTCTTTGTTTGTTTTGTCTGCAGCACAGTCTCTGCCAGGTTGTGACTCCACATTTTGATCTTATTGACTGATTTGATAAAGATCTTTGGGCCAGGTGTGGTGCCGAGCGTATTGTGGTCGTCCGGCATAGTCAACAGGCTCGGATGGGGACCTTCTGCCTTGACATTGATCCGGGTCAAAGACGTTAACAGAAGCTCTTTAGCTTTGATAAGATCTCTGTAATCCGGATGACCTACAGGTGTATATTTTAATATATTTGAAAGGAGTAATGGATATCTCGTGACCCTTTGTGTAGGCTTAATTAGAAGGGAGTCTAAGTTCCAAGCACGGGTGAGTCGGCTTGAGGCTATTCGACATTCTTCCAACCAAAACACCACTCTTCGATCTTGCTGGATAAACTCTAGGTGCTCTGCGATTTGATCACTTTGGTCTAAAAACTCTTCAGCTACCCTAGTGATTTTGTCGATATACGACCTGAAGACAGAGCCTACAACGGTGGCGCTGTCTTCGGCTTCACTAGGCTCTGATCCAAGGTCGCGATCGGATATAGCCGCAAGATCATCGCTCAGGAGCATTGGCGGCTGGTCTGGGTCTGGGCTGTAGATATTGGCCACTGACGCTTTGAGTTCTGATAGGAAGGCGATGTGTATTGCAGCAATATCATCGATATTGCGGAAGATTATAGAGATTTGTTGGTCGTCTAGAACTCGGCAACTGTTGGCGGTCGCTTTGTAAACCCACAGTACGACCCTCATATCCCTTGTGAAGGTCGTCTCGGTATCAAGGAGCTCCTTGATAGCTTTCTGACGACACACCAGATGCCCGTTAGAGGGTGAATTCCGATTTGTATCTTTGATTTCGGCTCCGTGATCGAATGCTTGTGACAGTGCAGTCTGTGGATAAGACGTCGACGGTGACTCGTCCCCGAATTCGGCAATCTCTGGTGGCTTCGAGTCCTGTTCGGGTATGGGGTATAGTGCCCCGCCTTGCAACGTGCGTGTCGGCTGTGGCATAGAGACTTGAGCAGACATTGTACCTGTGGTTCTGTTCGAATCATGTAACTTGGTGTGGGCAATATCAACCCACGTCATCAGAGAAGAAACAGTCGCGAGAAAGAAACAAAACGGCCTTGTTCGTTTTTTCCCCCCCCAAAGACATGAGCACGAGTTCACAACATATGTATCAGTTCTTTCCTCATGGTACCGACATTGTATGTCAAGGGACTAAGACTGATAATCGATGTTGCATGCCAGTTGCCGACAAGAAGATTGTTACTTGCAAGGGCTAGACTTGTTCGGGACGAACGGCCGTTGAATGCCGAAGCGCACCTTATAAATGGGAGAAGTAGAAACATAATTAAACTTGCTTACGTATTTCCCAAGTGTCTTAGTATGTGAGTCGTTGCAGCCATTATACAGAATGTCCTTGATCCACGTTTCGTGAAATACGAAGGGCCAGTCTCCCTGCTTAATACGAGTTTGATGGTTGCAAACTAACACTAGTTTTGTAGAAGTCCATATTTGCCCGTAACGCTGGAATGCATTCCCCGCTATGTATAACGCACGGGGCGCCTTGTAGTTCAGCTGGATAAAGCTCTTATGGCATTTGTAGATGCCGATCTCGGATTGATAGCAGCTGAAAAACGCGTGGCAGCTAAGACAGAACAACCAAACAGAAGCCCATATTATAGACAGGTTAAATTGTGTAAATTGATTTTTCCGTGGAGTTGGAAAATGATTGTGCTATTTACATTACTCTTCTCTTTAACTCTCTATTTTCTTTCTCTACTTAAAGGTACTCTGTAGATTTCTTGCAGACTAGCCTACCTATACCTAGGTACTAAAATTACATTACTAGCTTAAAAGTTTATTATACTTACGTGCAGAAACCCCGAAACTGCTAATCAGTGATCTATTGCTACTAGGCAATATTAATAAATACTTTATCGTTAGGCGCTGGATAAAACGCAGAGGTCCCTTGTACTAAAACCTAAAATAAAGGCACTTCTGTATCAAGTATCGATTATCCACTTAAATAGGTATATTTGGCTTCTAATATAAATATTTAGACCAACTCTTGCATGTTAAGTTCCTTTCACCTGTTCATCCTTTGTTTCTAGATATCCAAATTCAACTCTATGTACCTCTACTCATTATCTAACCGCTTAGAGCACCAGGCATCACATGGCCTCTGTACTACCCCTGGATCTCGATCAACGTCGCTGGAGCAATTGCTTATAGGCGAACGCCGCCCCCCGTCATTACCGGTCATCTTCTCTCAAGTGGCACGTGATGTGTATCTTACTGGTACCCAATCCTCTTGAACGGCTGACACCTAGCTCAGACCCCTGTACAGCTGGAGCATGTAACGTCGCTTATGCAGCTTACCAACATCGTCAGAGACAGTGCGCCGGACCCTTGGATATAGGACCAATAGCAGAGCTTGGAACTGATGGACAAATGACAAAGAATTGATAGCGGCTCGTATAACCTATTCTAGTACTGGCCCTTGAAGCGTAGCTCGACGTTCTGGTCAGTTATTGCTTTTTTCTATGGAACATCTGATCGAAGCGAGCATATTCCTAAACCACGGACAAGGATCTCAAAGGCAACGTAAACGATTTACATGTGAAGAAAATAGATCATCAGCTAGCAAGCCCAGCGCAGCACATCGTGTATTCAAAACCCAACCCTTCTCGGAGTATTTGCTCGCTCACCTCAAGAAACAAAAACAGGGAGGCAGTATAAAGTAAAAAGAAGGCAGATCACAGCTGTCCAAATAATGTCCCTGGCAATCTTATCCTCCGAAGCGGCGCCAGTGACCAAAACTGCGGTCGGGTTGGCCTGTTTTCCCTGATCAGAGGTGTGTACAGGAGACGAGTGCTTTGGACCTGCTCCAGGCCCGAGTTCAGTGGTAAATTTGCCCGAACCAGGAAGCTCAGGACCGTGCAAAGGTATCGAGATCAGATGACTTGTCAGGGGAGGACAGGGATGCAGTTGGCTTGCTGTCAGCAACCATAGGAGTCTTGTCCTTGGCGCTTGTAACAAACTCAGCAGAAGTGGCAGCTAGTGTGGCAACATTCCCATGATGTCCGGCGTTCCCCGCTTCTCCACCGACTGATCCCCGCGTGGCTGCGGCTGGCTTCCCGGGAACTGTCAAGACGGTGGTAACCGGGTGCTCGCCACAAGCATGACAGACAACGGTGGTGGTGGCGAAGCCATGGGGGTGGTCCCAACAGGGCGCTGACAGTGGGTCTCTTTGCAAGGAGTGGTGATGGTGTAAGTGTGCACTCCTATGCCATCTGCTCCAATAGCGGGAAGAGCAGTAGTGTAGATCAGAGAAGCACCCCCAGCAGAGTGCGCCTGCACGCCATCTGGTCCACCGATAGTGAGGGTAGGAAGGACGCTTGTCACGGTAATAACGGGCCAGGTGCCCGTATAAGTGCAGTTATCCGCATTTGTTGCATGGCCTCGCTCGAATGGGAGCTTAGATGACAAGGCGATTGCAGGGAAGAGAGTGATGAGGCGAAGGAAGATCATGATATGATAAGTGAAGAGTTAGCTTCAGAGAATGTGATGAATAGATTTAAAGATGAACTGGTAAGTGATGATTCCCTAACTACGGTATGATTCCAGTATTTATGGATTTTCTCTGCCAACCATTGTTTTTCTGCCATGATGAATGTTCCTATACGCAAGCAATCTATAGTATCAACCACAAAAGGGCCGAGCACTTGTTGAATCGCAATCTTAACCTAATCAATTCCGATTGCTAACGTGCGGTGACATCCCACCAGCGAAGCTCGCAGCACTCTTGACCAGAGCTGAAAACTTGATATCCCTTAGCCGTCTAAAGATTCCATGGAATGACGCCTTGGTAACAGCCAGTCATATGTGATAAATCAGTATCAACCAGGCTCGCAAAACACCTTCCAAAACCTGAAAGGTTCATATTTCGAATACCCTCAAGGGTTACGTGGAATGATTCTTGCACTGACTAGGAGATCAAACAGACAAGAACTGGACAATACCTGATTCGCCCTGCATAAGTCGCCGAAACAGGAAATAAGAAGACTCATTAAGACTCAAGGATATCAATAAGACGGTTTGAAACTGTGTAGGGACAAAGGGAGCTGAAAGCCATCTTTGAGAAGTGTAACCCTATTGGCTCATCGGTCGCGGCTCAGTCCCCTTGAAGGACTTCCAACCCCATCACCCTGCCATGATGTTAGTTGTCATTCTTGGAGCCCATTCTTTGAGCGACACGACTTACTTGCTTGATTGCATTCAAGGGTTGGAACGCTTTGACTAGCCTGGAGAAACATCTGATCACCACAGAACGTACCAAATTGTATCTATCATGATCGTAACCCAAGGTGAGTACCGAATGCCTTTACCCATCCTGTTGAGAATTCTGTGCCGCTCCAAATACCACAAGATTATGGACTTGAAGGTATGCTTGTAATATCTTGGGTGTGACTTCAGCTGGAAATGCGTTCAGTCAAACACTCACCTTCCTTTTTACATTCCTACCGCAAGATTCTCACCCTCGAACCAGACATCGCCAACAACAAGACAAGACAAACTAACTAAGTAATGGCAAAGAAATGATGTGTTGAAAAGGATTTTCTATAACCATGGTGATCGGGTTATTCTTTGACCCGTCCGCCTCTGGTCGGGAACCAACCATGCATAAATACTAGATCTTCTGCAGTCGTACTTAGAAATCATCACCATCGTCCACAGTCGTTACATTTCATCAATCTACCAGGTTACAAACTCCTTTTTCGTCCCTCACTTCTAAAATGCGTTTCGTCCAGTACGTCCCGGAGCTCTTGCTCTTTTTCCGCCTTTCCCCAAAAGCTCTTGCTATGGAGGTAGAGTATTGCTCAGATGGCCTGTCCGTTGTACATGTACAACCCGAAGTCGTTTTCGAGGTCCAGCCTGTCATTGTGAGCGCTTCCTTCAGTACCAACACCGTTCTTACTGTTGGATGTACTGAAATTCCCGTCACCTGTGCACCGGGAACTTTCGAGACCTCGTTTACTTTGACGGAAACTTGGACCAGATTCTCAAGCGGGTAAGTCCACATTAACCTCTTGGAACTCTGTCTATTAACCGACTATCGATCAGGAAGCCTGAACCGCACTTTACTGGCCCTTATGTCACCGTCACGACCCACGTTCCTGAATCGATCCCGACAACTATCGTTCAACCGCCCAACCCTGGAGACGCTACCAAAACCATCATCATTGTCAACCCACTACCTACTCCAAGCACGACTTTGATTGTGCCATCCATGAAGGTTACAACCACTGTTTTAAGTGGACATAAGTCAACTAGAGTCACGATTCCCCCTTCTGGGACGCATCCAACGGGCATGGATACTGTCATTGAGCCCACGCCCAGTCCTACAAACACGACTTTCACTGTTGTTGTTACCAGTGCCGGCACTTACTTTGAAACGGCAATTGTGACTTCGTCACCCCCAGGAACAGACCCAACTGGCACTTTCATTGACTGGTTGTCCAGTTCCATCACCTCTGTGCATAAGACGACTTCGTCTTACCCAATATCACTTTCGATGTCGACAGTAGTGGCGTCTAGCACGATCATTGGATCCACGGCAACAATAGAGACTACCACCGTATATGCCTCCCCAGACCCGACGTCAGCCAGCCCGAGTACCCCCGAGTCTCATACATCTTCCAAGTCCGAGTGCATCCCATCCGCAACTCCCACGGCCCCATATTGCGAGGTCACCCTTCCAAACAACTGTCGAACCCTCGAGTCAACCAACGGTCATCATCTTACCCCCGTGATTGACGCTTGTATTGTATCACTTGGTCCCTTCGCAAACACCAATATCGCCACCTGCCTCACAGCAACAGTCTCGCAGTTCTCCATCGGAGCAGACATCGTCGGATGTCTCCTCAATGCGCTAGAAGGCGCATGTATCACTAGTCTTCCCGAGCCCTGCACATTGGTTTCTTCTGGCATTGAAGATCCGCATGGTCCTGACCTTGTTGCGAGCGTTGACCTCTGCGCTACTGCTCTGGGTCCCTTCGCATATGGCAATGCCGCCCCTTGTCTCCTTACTGCAGAAATTACCGAGTCCACACAAGCTGCAAGTATCGTCCAATGTTTGCAGAACGCATTTGGCTTTGGACCGGAAAAGGATATCGTCAATGGGAGTGAACGTTGTAATGAGCCGGAACCGTACCCAGCTCCCTACGCCATAGCGTAGTATTCTAAGGGATTTTAAGAGTTATGTAGTTAGATACTGGAAGTTACTGGAACTACAGTAATATAGCTTTATATTAAGAAATAAGCTTATTTATTATCCTCTTTAAACTACAAGCCCTAAGTTAAATCCATCTTCAATGTTATAATCAATAGCAACCTCTTCTAGCAAAGTTAAATCTTTATAAGTTAGGTATAGATGTTATATTAGCTACTGAACTCTAATAATAGTAAATATATATAAACAGCTACTAAGCTATATATAAGGCAACTTCTTCCTTCTTCCATCTTCAACCTTCAATTAACCTAATATAACAAGCTGCTCTTTAGTTAGTTAGTTAAGACTTCGTTATCCAACGCACCAAGCTACTCAGTTAGTCAATCGACCCCGGTTCCTACCCTTTGCTATATATTAATAAATAAGCTTATATTTCTTATTTTTAAGTTAGCTTAATTAAAGTATAGCTATTTTTTATTTTTATTTTAAAAAACCTTTAACGTATTTAATAAGCAAGTACTCTAGTAAAGCAAGTACTCTAAAAATCCCTTAACCTTACATCTAACTATTTAATTAATTAATTCCTAACTACCTAATATATTATAACCCTTAAATAAGGCTAGGATTCTTCTTACTCTTTAGGCTATTTAGAATAACCTTAAACTAAGCCTATAATATACTATAGATATCTATAAAGTTAACTACTTTACTTTATATTACTACTAGATTAGTATTTAATTATAATATAATTTAATACTAAATTTATAGAAGCTATTTAATTAGGAAGAAAATATAATAGTTTAATTTATCCTTAACCTAGATTTGCAAGGATTTCCCTTATAATTATATTTTATAGAAGAAATAGCTAATTCCCTTCTTACTAACTGTAATATACCCCCTATTAGTATACGCTAGGCTTATAACTTTGTTAAGTAATAACTAAAGCTAAAGATATATTTATTTTAAAGATATAACTACTAGAGAGCTAAATATAAAGATCCTATAATTATTTATAGCTAGTTTTAGCTTATAGAGAATATAATTATAAAGTATAGTATCTAATTAGATAATATCTAGAACTTTAATAAGACTAGCTTTATAATAGGTATTATATAGTCTAGAATAGTTATTATAAGCTTAGAAAGGTAAAGGAAATTAAAATTAGTATAGCTAGGAAACTGTAAATAGATTACTGTAATCTAGGTAATTAGTACTAAAGGTTAATTAATCTTAATATTTATTATTAGTATAGGCTAATATTACCTTGCAAATTAATACTAAGAATATAATCTCCCTAGTAATTAGGTTATTATATTAAGCTAAAATAGATAGATAAATAACTAGCTAAGTCTTAACTAGCTAAAGTACTTTAATAAGTCTATAGCTAAGTAATCTATTAATTTCTATTACCTCTTAATCCTTAATAGTTATAAAAGTTATTACTTTATTAAATTTAAAAAATATTATAAAGATAATAAGATTATTACCCTCTGTATACCTACTTATACATCTTATTTACTTTAGCCTCTTAATATTAGGTATTTTATAGTACTTAAGAAGGTATATAGGTAAAAGATAGAGTATTTAATTAAATACTTTATAACCTATATTTCTAAAACTAAGTTCTTTAATACCTTTTACACTGCTTTTAAAGCTACTTTTACTAAAAGCAATATATAAGGAGGCTTTAAAGGAGCTAGGCTTACTCCCTTTAATCCTAATTATATTATTTTAAAGCTTAATATATAGCTATAGACCTTATTACCTCCTAAGGAGGTAGCTAAACCTTCCTTTCCTTAGACTTTAAAGACCTTAATAATAGTAAATAAGGCTTAATCTTAGACTAAATACCTTAAAAGTTAAATTAGAAGGTATTATAATAGCTCTTTAGAGTTAATTATTAAGGCTATTTAGTTTCTTACTAAGGTAGTAAAGAGAACTATATATAAGACTACCCTAATAAGAAATAAGATTTAAAACCTTTAAGAGGGAAATAAAAAGCTAAGCTAGTATTAAAGGTTAAAAAGAACTAAACTATAGAAAGAAAACCCTATAACTATAGAGAAAGTATTATAAGTAATTAATTAAATAGATATTAATATATAGGTAGTAGGCAAGTTATTAAAAAGTAGTAGTTAAGGAAGGTTAGTTAGACTAGGTATTTAATAATATAGTATATATAGTAAGACTAGGTATAATATAAGAACCTATTAGGTAGTTTTAAAGGTATTTAGAAAAGAGTATAGTAAGTAATTTTAATTAATTAAATAGGTTATATTACTTTGATTAGTAATTAAAAGATAATAGCTAGGATTTTTAGAGTACTTGCTTTACTAAAGCACTTGCTTATTAAATACGTTATATAAATATATAATTATAGGAATTAATACCTATATATAATACTTTTACTACCTGCGTATAATCTTATCTGCGTATAACTTTTTTAGCTCTTTAATTAGCTTAGCCCTATTTTTATTAGTATACCTTAACCCTTTTCCTTTAATTAGTTATCCCTTTTACAATCCCTTATATATTAGTTAGCCTTAAAGCTTTAGCAGTATCTAAATTATGCCTTATTTATATCCTACTATTATCTATCCTTAGGCTATAATATAAGTATTACAATAGTTTCTATATATAGAAATAGCTATAACTCTAAGTCTAGGTTATCTTATACCTTAGTACTACCTTAAAAACGTATCTAACTTAATACTTAATATATTTAACTTAGCTAATACTATAACTTTTACCTACCTTTTCTTATAAATCTACTACTACCTTATTAATATTATACTACTTCTTAAAGAAGCTAACTAATATCCTTTACTAGTAGTATACCTAGTATTAGTTAATTATATAGTATTAGGGATATTAATATACTAGATAATATCTTTACTATAATCCCTAATTAATTCTTAACTATACTATTACCTTATTATTTAATACTTAACTTATTATTTAAGCTTTAATATAATTATATAATAATCTTATGTAATAACTTTCTACGTAGAACGTATTAAGATAATATTTATTAAGTACCTATTCCTAGACTAGAAACTAATCCCTTCTAAGACTCTTTCTATAGCTTACCTAAAGTAATATTACTACCTATAGTAACTAAGGAAAACTTCTAGTATACCTTAAGGCTAGTTTAATATATTATTAGTAAAGAGTAAAGGTTAATAAGGAAATCCCTCTAAGTATTTAAGAATATATATAAATAGTAGGAAAGATAGGGATAATTTCCTTTAAATATAGATAAATATAGTTTACCTTTAGTATACTCTCTTTGCAAAAGTTAGCACTTTCTAGTTCCTACTTTATCTATACCTATTCTAATTAAAAGCTCTCCTTTACAGTAATCTAAGTCCCTACCTCTAGATATAATACTAAATCCTCTAATCCTAGGTAACTTAGTTACCTTAGCTAAGGCTTTCTTTAAAAATATTTAACTTTTTACAAAAGAGTATAGTTTTAGTATAGTAAAGTATAATAAGTACTTTTATAAGGGATAAGTAATATAATATTCTATTTAATGTAACTAATATAGGGAACCTTAGCTAAGTAAAAGCTTTAGCCTCTATTAAAGGAAGTTATAAAAGTATAGGTATAAGTAAGTAGTTATTATAAAGGCTCTTAAGGAAGGTAAGTAGTTTCTTTATTAATATAAGAATATAGAATATTATACTTATAATTATCCTTTAAGTAAAAGTTTATTAGCTTATCTATATTATTACTACCTTACTTTTCTAGTATAGGTAACTATTAAATCTACTAGCTAATAAGTTAGGATTTAAGTATAAGATATATAGGCTATTATTAAAGAATAATATCCTAAGTTAATACTTATATAATAGAATATCTATAATACTAAAGCTTAAGTAACCTAGGATATACTTAGAGGCTATATATCTACTACTATATTACTTAAGGAATTTAATAATAAAGAGATTCCTTATATTATAAAGTAGTTACTAGATAAGCCTAATTACCTTTTAGGCCTTATTTAGATATTTTCCTACTGTATTTAGATATAGAAGTAATTTCTAGAGGTAATTAGCTTTAATAATACATATAATACTAACTGCTTTAAGCTTTTACTATTTTAAGTAACTAGGTAGACCTATCTTAGTATAGTATTTAATACTACTTTTAGTCTTATTAATAATAAGTAATAAAAGGGATTTCAGTTTTTAGCTAAAAGTATTTCTACCCTTCTATTAGAATACTTAGTATAATAACTAGCTATTATTATTATAGACTTTAATAACTTAATAAAGGCTACCTTAGATAACTAATTTCCTAAGATCTAGTAATAGCTTTATATTTACTATATTAACTTAAATATTCTTCTTTAGTTAAAGTAAAAATAGGTAAAGAACCTAGAGATAAGCAGTAGCCTAGATATTAGCAAAGTAAATAAACCTACTAAGCCTTAAGCTACTTTAACTTAATATAATTATTTACTTATCTTAGCTACACCTTCCTCTAAAGTTCCTTATACCTATTAAGATATTCTTTAAATATAAAAGTAAGTTCTTTTTACAGAGACTAAAGAAGTCTATAAGAAAGTATAGATTACTCTCTATAAAAAGTTTAATAATTAATACCCTATCCTACAGTATCTTTTTAATACTTATATACTATTCTATACTTAATAGGTATATTACTTTATTTGCAAATACTTAAATTATAGTATCTGCATAACCTTAGGTACAGAGGTAAGTAATAATAATATTAAGAGCTACCTCTTAAATAGGATAAGCTATTTTTACAAGCTAGTATAAGTAATATAGAATATACTATATAATTAAGAATATAATTTTAAAGATACTTATAGAAATAATAAGGTTCTTTAAGATTATAAGTTCCTTAGGTTAAGCTCTAGCTATCTAGGGGAGCTTTAGTCCCTTATATTATTAAAATATCTAAAGCTTATTAATATCTAATACTAACTAGTACATAAGGTACTACCTACTAAAAAGAATCCTAATCCTAGGCTACTTAACCTATATATAGATAAGTATTCTATCTTAACTAAGCTTAGTATACCCTACTACTATATAATTTACTTATATATATACTCTATAAAAGCTTTTACAAAGTAAAATATTTACTTTTACTAGTAACTTTATAAAATATTATCTTAAGATCTATATTATAGAATCCTTAATCTAAAGATTACTATATCTTTTAGAAAGTAACCTAAGAATACTAAGTAAGAAGTACTAATAGATCTTATACCTTTAGTAATATCTTAAGAAAGTAGTTAGCTCTTTATATTTTAACTATAAGCAACTTAGCTATAAGTATCTATATCCTAAAAAAGAAAGTATAGCTACCTACCTAGGAGCTAAAATAAGTTAACTTTAGTATAAGAGAGTAATAGCTAATAAACTTATAATATAATCTATATTAAGGCTAGGAATACTATAGGTATATATATAATTAGGCAAAGGGTATAGGTAAGTATATAAAGAATGAGAAGTTAATAGGAATTAGTATAAATAAATATATCTATATAAGAATAAAATTAGTAATCCTTTTAGTATATTATTTATATTAAATTAAACCTTTTATAACCTCTTTTCTATAGAGATAGTAGGGTTATTAGAGAGATTTATTCCTTACAGGGATAGTAAGAGTAGTAGTAGGGTAGGATATTTTAAACTAATTAAAGAGCTAAAAAAGTTATATGCAGATAAGATTATACATAGGTAGTAAAAGTGTTATACGCAGGTATTAATTCCTATAATTATATTAACTTACTTTTATTTATTATTAGAAAATATAATACTTTATAATATTTAAACTTTACTTTATAATTCTCCTAATATAAACCTAAGTAAAGCTTAATTTAATTTTTAAAAAGCTTTTACTATTATAAAAAATAAATATAATTTAAGCATAACTAATTATATTAATATTTATAAAGTAATAATATGTTTTTATTAATATATATATAATAAAGTAAAATATCCTTAGTTAAAATATTTCTATTTTTAATTCTTAACTTTTTAACTAATAAGTCTAGTAAAAGAATATTATTTACAGAAGGGAATTTATTTAAGCGTGGTAGTAGATGTAACAGCGCCAGAGTGTTTCCAATCACTGGGATGATCCGTGTCATGTAGGATCTCACGCTGGCTATCACCGTCGTCTGAGTCAATGCGGGCTGGGTCGGGCATGTTGACGTATTTCCGGCGACCCATTTCAAAGTCGTTTCTGCCGCTGATACCAGGGCCGCTGCTGTCACCGCCGGAGTGAGCCTTGGGACCGGAGCTGCGACCGAAACTGCCAAAGGGCAGGAATTTAATGAGAGGACGGAAGGCGACCAGTGAGGCAGTCAAGATAGAAAGACCAAACTCGAGAACGGAGCTAAAAGGGATGTATGTTAGCAAAGGTGACTTGAGTAACCTGTGATGTAGACTTACTAAATGAATGACTCAAGCTGGTAGTCCAATGCCTCGGGAATACTCTTGGCGTTGACGATCTGAACAAGACTCTTCATACGGATGATACTGATGATTACCGTTGAAGCACCAAGTCCAAGCAGTATTATAGTCGCAACCTTGGTCCTGGTGCCCATCTGCAGTCCTTTGAGGAGGAACACAGGCAGGACAGCATAGAACAGCGCAGATGCAATATCCAAGGAAGCCACAGCGAAGCCCAAGCCCGCCAACTGCTTAGAGGTAAGACACTTGCCAGCGCCATCACCCCAAACAGCTTTCAGAGGGATACACTGGAAGACATCTACTAAGAGACATCCTAGTGCATAAATGAAGATGAAAACCATGGTCCCCAGGAGAAGCTTTTGAGTGCGAGGCCAGCCCTGCACAAGACGATACAGAACCAGTGCAACACTGATACGTACAATGGGAAAGCCAGCGACGTATGTTATTTGCGCGACAGTGAAGTATCGTTGCGACTCCATGAGGTTGTAGTTGGCCATACCGGCGATGACCTCGGGGTCTGTTATGCCGAAGCCGAAGTTGAGAGAAACGAATGTGAAGGCGCACATGAGAGTAAATGCTACCATTGCTACTGCGATGACATAGTCGTCGTATCCGAGGGTTGTGAGTTTGGTTCGGACAGCGAGACGGGCGAGGACGACGAAGCCGTCGATGCCAATGAAGGCGGCCATCACAGGGCCGAGACTATCGCGAACAGCCATTGTCTGTTGGCCAATTGTTAGAGATTTATCGAGTGTTGATAGTGATAAACTTTACACTTACAATTGAAGGAGGTTGTTCAACGAGAGCTAAAGACGGCAACTAAACTAGCGTCCGGGCGGGATAGTCGAGTCTTATTTAGTCTTCATATTGCCATACAAAGAACAAAGACATTCAACTTGGAAAAGAGCGACACTTTCGACCTGAAGATTTTTTGATTTGTTCCTTGTCCCCTGCATGATTGCTTTCATCCCCCTGTGCAATGGCAACTGTGCCGCAACGGCTGAGCGGGTAACAGGGGGGATAATGTCTCCGCGTGGGTCTGAGCCGAGAGAACTTGTGGAGGACTTTCATTGCGACAACCATTGGATCAAATGCCTTGTTCTCTCCGGCCGCTAGCAAATGGTTTCCGTTGAGACGACTCCGTTGCTCATCTGTCATTTGCGCTAGTGGTGATCAGCAAGTTTTGCAAAAGCAATAGCGTCTAGGGCACAAGTTTGTCAAGTTCTCAATATGATATAAATTCCTTGAAAAATGATGAAAACCTGTTGGGCCGAGGTCTGTTGGTACTGTAACATCGTGTTTTCCCCGTAATTATCTGGGGCTGAATCCATGTTTTGTATCACCAAAAACTGCCGTACGCACCCATCTACCGGTACGGTGTTGGTCGCGAAATACTGCATTGGGAGTACAACGCGGTTGAATCCTGGGATCAATCTCAATGTTTCTGCATGTATAACATCGCTTGACGCGGCTGCGATCGCGTGAGAGTTCGCCGAGACGTCCCACAAGGCGAACGGGTTCAATTGATCATCAGCGCTGACAATGCACGGATGACTCGGCAAATTCGCAACGTTCGCCTGTAGAAATTAGAGGCGTTTTTAATTGCATAATTCTTCAGCCGTTCCAGCACATGATTGACATGTCAACATAATGCCATTCGTCAATGCTATTCGTCAAACCAGTGCCCGAAGAACCTCACTTTGCTTTTTTGTTCAAGCCCTCGTAACATCACCCTGTTGGCGTCACATTTCTTGAAGAAACTCACAATTGAAACATGACCGCCACCCGGTATTATTTGCGAACATGGTCCGAAGGCAAATACGCGGGAGGATCCTTGGTCCGGAACCTTCCTCCGCGTCCTGTAAGCTTAGACCCAACGGTGCGACGCACTCAATGTGGAGAGGATTGTCGCAAAGACAGGATTCTTTCGTCAGGCACATGCATAACCGAGATACTCAGCCCACATGTACCAATGCCCCCGGCTTCCTCTTCTTCAAGTCATAATTTTCTCATGTTCCCGGTGAGATTGTTGGCCATGATAGGAAATAGAGAGCCGTTGGGACGGGACAGGATTTATCTGCTGTTGGTTATGTAAATGTTACAGACTGTATAACAAGTAACCTCTTTCCCCTTCCCCCCGTAACCTCGTATTTCTTCTTTTCCACCTTAACTTTCTTTTTTCCTCATCATCCAGTGTTTTATTGGATCGTCTGGTGCTTGACTTGAATCACAATCACATCACAACCACGCATAACATAATGGCCACTACTCAAATCTTCCCCAGTTCTACCCAGGACATCACCACCGATTGGCTCTCCCCCAAGATCGGCGTTAAGAATGCCACGCTCCAGCTAAACAACACCATCGGTGGAACTGCCACGCTGGTTCTCCTCACAGCCACACCTGAGGGAGACGAGGCCAAGCCAGTACGCATTTGCATCAAGGGTGGCTTCAACCCTGCCATGCTGGCCCAGTTCCCCTTCATCCTCTCACTCTACAATCGCGAGGTCGACTTCTATAACAATTTGGCCCCTCGCGTGCCCCATCTCAATGTACCTCGCAAATTGTGGGCCGAGAAAAGTGACAACAACGCCATCCTTATTATGGAGGACCTTGCTGCCGCAAACTTTGCCTTTGCTGACCCTGTCGATACCTGGTCTGTCGATCGCGTCAAGAAGACTGTGGAGCATTTTGCTGCTCTGCATGCTGCGACATGGGGCGTCGAAGCCTCCACCGTTCCTTGGTTGGACAGCCATTATGAGGTATCAGTACTGAGTCTTTGTAGCATGTGGGATGCCATTGTCCTCGGTGAAGACCGCCCTCCCGTTCCTGCATACATGAAGGACCAGAAGCGTATGACTGCTGCCATCACCAAATGGTTCGCTACCCGAAACCCCAGGTTTCAGTGTATTCTTCACGGCGACGCCCATATCGGTAACATGGCCTGGTCCGAAGAACAAGATACACCAATGCTTGTCGACTGGCAGGTTATCCACATCGGCTCGTGCTTCACTGACATCGCCTACTTCACCATGACTGCCCTAACAGTCGAAGACCGTCGTGCGCACGAGATGGAGGTTCTAGACCACTACCTCGCTAAACTGCACGAATTTGGCGGACCAAAACTCTCGAGGGACGACCCTGAGGTCATGGCCGAGTACCGCAAGTCTTTGATGGCAGGCTACTCCTGGAATCTCTGCCCCTACACCATGCAGACAAAGGAAAGAGTGTGGGCCATCGTGTCCCGCATGGTTCCCGCCATGGAGGACCATAACCCGGTCGAACTGTTGGAAGCAGAGTAAACGTTTAATTTAATAGTAATAGTTTATAATGATGCTGAGTTGGAAGGAAAGATTTAGGTAATAGTTTCTAGTAGCGGCACTTCTATAATAGGATCTACAAACTTCATCCCTGTCTTCTTGCCGCAATTGGTCGTAAACACTCCTTGGCGAGATCTAGATATTAAGGCTATCCTCGTATGCACTGACATTTGGACACTATGCCCTACAGCCTGGGCTAGTATACGTGAACATAAGGCTAAATCTGTTGGTTGATGTCCGAGCGCAAGTTATGATCATAAAGATCAGCATGAAGCGACGGCATTGAAGACCCTGATTGACAGTATCAACTACTCATAAACTGTAATTAATAGTTTCTGATGATGATACCGAAATTGACTCGGTGGCCGAGCCATACCGGATGCCAATCTCTCGGCCGGCAGATATCAACAAGATCGGGCCGGCAACTGTCATACTCCAATTAATTTACATCAATACAATGCTGCAGATGTTAGCTTACGCGTACTCATCTTATATTGATCCAGTGATGATTGATGCGAGATGTTTATTGTTGGTTATCGAGATCGCGCAGTAAGGTAGATATACAAGTTTTTGCCGCAACAAATTTGCCTAAGCTACACCGTAATTGAAAGGACGTGATTTTGTAATGGACTTCCCCTAAAATTTACACGAGCCAAAGATAAGATAAGATGGTGCTCGATAAGATATAAGCCGATAAAACCGATAAGACGATAGGATAATATTCCGCTGCAGGGTATCTTTACTTCTCACAATCACAAACACCTGATTTCTCCAGATTGAACAGCTGTTATGCTACTCAGGACATCTCGAAATCTTAGCTGGCTGTAAAGTAAGATGAAGCTCAAAGAGAAATATCGCTGGCAGCTATTTGACAATTTAGTACTTTCACAGCTTATGGTTTATCTTTTTGAGAAACAATATGTACCGTAAAGTGCAAGGATTTGTTCCCTTTAATCCACGATCTCATTCCTTCGAACAGCAAAACACTTTACAGACCACTGCCTAGGATTGATTTGAACTCACAATTAACTGCTGAACGGCAATAGAGGATCGGGACATTAAAATGAGTGTTTTTGGTCCGTACTTAGAACGCTCAAGAGGGATGTCAATACCCCCACTTGACCCCAACCCCCAAAGGTACCACAATACAAGCATCATGTACCAAGACATGGATCTCTGTGGTCTTCGTCTCACATGGCTCTCGATAGATCATGATTCACAGAAACCGCTTGTTCGGAACTTGTGTATGTTATTAGATCTATGGAAAGCGCTGCAATTTGAGCTGTGTTTCTATGTCCAGAATAAAGACGCCAGATTCAATTGATTGATCTTGCTGTGTAAAAATCGACCCAAACGACACCACTCCAACTCAACCTACCAACCGAGGAAGAAAACACCAAAATGGCAATTCATTCAAGTCATGCTAACCCCAGAAAACATACCATTGCGGAAGGACCCTACTCTTAGCCAACCTCGATCATTAACCGTAATTACCGGAACATCTCTTTCCATCAATCAGCATCTTCCAGTCTCATGACCGCTTAATTCCCCCAAGAGCGCAAACACTGCTATTGGTGCTATTTGGTAGTCCGGAGCAGGGATTCCCCGCGTTAACCACAAACTAAGCTACAGCGTCGTTCATCACCGACAGGGACTTAGATGCAAAGAGGGAAAAACAGCGCAGATATTTAGGATATATATACCATGAGTAGAGACCATTCTCTAAGCCATTGGTACCTGTGCTTCTCATCATTCCTTCCGCCGTCAATATGAAGCTCTCCTCAGCTATCTGCTGCGTCTTCGCGACTCTCACCGTCGCCTTCCCTTCAGACTATCTCAAGATCGCAACATGGGGTGTTGAGGGTTATGCAAAGGATAACCCCATCGGCGTAACCACGGGCGGCAAGGGTGGCAAGACAGTCACCGTCACAACAGCCGAGGAGCTTGTCGAGGCTGTGAAGGGTAATGCACCCAAGATCGTCAAGCTCAAGGGCAAAGTCGTTCTTCCTGCTCGTCTCGCCGTTGGATCCAACACCTCTCTCATCGGCGTTGGGCTGTCTGCTCATATCACCGGCAAGGGATTGAACGTGTACAATGGTGATAATGTCATCATTCAGAACCTCAAGATCACCGAGATCTTGGATAATGATTGTATTACCATTCGAAACAGTACCCGTGTTTGGGTTGACCACAATGAGTTCTCTTCCGACATTGACGGTGGCCCTGATAAATACGTGAGTTCAGATCTACTCCTGTGGAAGTTGATGATAGCTAATTGTCGTAGGACGGACAAGTTGACATCATCCGCGCCTCGGACTTTATCACCGTCTCATGGAACTACTTCCACGACCACTGGAAGTCTTCCCTCGTAGGCAACGACGATACTTTCCGTGACCTCGACTTTGGCCATCTTCACGTTACATACCATCACAACTACTGGAGACACATGGGTACCCGTGGACCTGCTGGACGATTCGGTCATCAGCACGTGTACAACAACCTCTACGAGGACTTCCTGTACCAAGCCATCCACAGTCGATCCGATAACCAGGTAAGCTCCACTCCACCAAATTATCCACGACAGAGAACTAACAGCGATAGGTCCTTGTCGAAGGCAATGTCTTCCGTGGCAACACCAGCGAAGCGCTCAGCACTTACGGTCTGGTCATCCCCATGGACTCGCCCAACACTTGCGTTTGTGGTGATGAGGAGCTCGATGGCTTTGCTAACCTTGGAGCAAGTACGTAACCCCAATCCACGATCTGAAGATGTGAAGCTAATTATTGTACAGAGAACGACTGGGGCAATGCTGGAGTTAACATCACGCAGAAGGGTGACTTTTACAAGGCTGATTACAAGTTCAAGTTGACTCCTCTTAAGCTTGTCCCTGCTGTGGTCAAGCTTGGCGCTGGTATTGGAAGAATCTGGTAGATTGAAGGCGGGATTACCTAACCCACGCCCGTTGAATCTTGGTGGGTATATAATTTTATCATGAATCTGTGTTGTTAACCATCGGGCGATATCACGAGACTTGCCCCGAGGGACAATTAAGTTTACTTCTAGCATGTTCTGTTCATGGTCGCCTTATGGAATTTGTCTAATGTGTTGCATTATATACGTGGCCAAAAGTAAGATGTAAGGTCCAAGGTTTATCACGTCCCAAGAAATGCAATCATTGGAGTCATGATGCTTAAAAGAAAAATTGTATTGGTTGAAAAAAGCTTATGCTGAACAAGACATGTAACCACGTATCTAGTGGCGCTGGCGTTGGAGATGTACCATTGAGATCCAACCAAAGATCAACATGGCTCGGCATTGGATATGTCCCTGAAGGGTAAGATACAACCTTCTTTTCCCCAGTCGAGACCGAGAATGTGAATGGACAATCACGCGGTAGTGCGTTAACCCAGGGAGTCTGTGGTTAAAGTTGGCCTTTAAGTCTAAGCGAAACTCAGCAAGTTCAGATCACATCTTGCAAAGTTAAACAGGCGGCCCTGACTATTGCATCCAGGAGTAAAGAGAAAAACTTGGAAAAAGTTTTCTATTTAATCCCCGGTCGCGCACAAACCAATTCTGTAAACCGGTACCAACTTCCCACCTTGACCCATCATGAAGACCCCCTTCCTTGCGTTGGCAGCCCTCTTGGCCACCACGGCCTACGGCGATCTTCTTGATCCCCTTCCCGAATCAGCCAGTAAGAAGGAGCTCCGCTTCCAACCTCTCATGGACTTTGACCACGACGGCTGCTACGCCACGGCCGCCATCGGCCGAGAGGGCAAGATGAACCCCGGTCTCTCACATATTGAGGCCTCGGTCTCGCATGGCTGCCGCGATGGTCGGCTCCAGTTCAGCAACGCCTACTCTCGCAAGCGCTGTAACCACGGGTACTGTGCTATCATGTACGAGTATTACTTTGAGAAGGATCTCGCTGGGGCTTTCACTGGGCATCGACATCAATTTGAGAATGTTGTCGTGTTCACCAAGGGCAACAAGATTGTTCGTGTGGCTGCCACGGAACGCGGCAACGTAGGTACATCTTCCACCATCGTTTGAATCTACTGACAGTAGTCTATAGAAGGAGTACAAGTACAGGTTGAACTGCTACGGGAGCACATGCAAAATCCCCATGTTGAACGGCCATCCTCTGGTCGTCTACCACAAAGTCAGATGGGACATGCACGAAATCCGCTTCGCCAAGGAGAAGCGCCATTCCGATGAAGGATCAACAAGCCACGACATCGAAGAACCGGAAAATGAGACTGGAAAGTGGTTCCGCAGTCCGTTGATCGGATATGATGATTGGGATGACGACGAGCTCCTGGCAAGGTACCTCCAGTTCCATGACAAGTGGAACAAGCCGCATATCCGTGATAAGACATTTGGACACGCGCTCAAAAAGGCGGCTGGCAGTTTCAAGGCTGTTCCTGGGTTTGATCCTTACCAGGTGAAAAACGATGAGGACGACGATGAGGTTGTGGTCGCCGTGAAGTCAAAGCATGATTAAGGATCTGGATATGAGATCAAGAGGGAGTGTGTCAGCGTCTGACATCTTGAAGATCAAGGCAAGCTTCAGCATCAGATTGCCATGAGGAGATGAAGTAGTAGAAGATTAGGTTTCTGTCAATTGAAACTCTTATCTCTTGTATGTGACCTAAACAAAATTCATATGGTGAAGGCTCCAGCATGTGACTCTCATATCAGACCCAAATATTTGTGACGTTACGCTGTCAAGATGCAGCAGGGATAAGACGCAAGTTTGACATGAACCATTGTGGAGCTGGTGTTCCATTGCCCACCTGAACATTCCATCAATTACCAGACATTCGACATCAAATTGTGACCATGAAATGAGACATTATCTCAATGATTGGTCAATTGAAAACATCGTCATGGAAATAAACACGGCTTAAAATGACGTTCGTTAGTGACAGACTAGGCTTATCTTAGTGGCTTCACCCGCGTTGCCTTGATTCTTATCCATTCTTATCTCCAAGCCTCTGTACGTCATCGATTCAATCGGTCGATCCCGCGTCTACGTCTACCCCGGTTATTCAGGAACAAACAAATCTGTGACTTTTCCATCTTGTTTTTTCTGGTGCTCCAACTCTCGCGCCTCATCCGCAATGCCTTCTCCTCTGCGCGCCATTGCGGCCGCAGCTTTACCCTCAATCGCTCTCTCGTCCGTCATTCAACAGCCCATCAACACCTTCGACCACACCCAAGGCTACCAATTCGATCCCCTTCTGCATCTCCCCGGTATCTCTCCCTACTTCGACGCGGTAGGCTTTGGCCTCTCGCACGCCGCCCCAGAAGGCTGCACCGTCACGGCAGCATCGTACCTCATCCGCCATGCCGCAATCTACGCCAACGACGCAGAATACGAAGATTATATCCAACCCTTCCTCTACAAGCTCGAGAAGCATCGCGGTGACTTCTCTGGACCGTTAGAGTTCTTGAATAAGTGGTACTCTCCAATTGAAGAGGACAAGCTCGAAGATGTAACCCCATCTGGAAAGGTGGATGCCAAGAAAGTCGGCAAGCATCTCGTGAAGCGATACAAACACCTTGCTTCTTCTGTAAAACGCGTTATCGCGGATACAAAGTCGCGCACGTACGATACTGCAAAGGCGTTTCTGCAAGCTTTCCCAGAAGATGGAAATATTGAGATTACGAGGTTCAATAAGAAGGAGTTGAACAACGGTACAAGGGCTCTTCTTCCCCATAAGGCCTGTTCCAAGTTTTCCAAATCGCCTGGCACAGATCAACAGAATGAGTTTGTCAAGAACTATGCTTCTGCTGTCTCAAAGCGCCTGCGCCCTTATACGCCCGAGGATTATGAGCTTGCGCCCAAGGATGTTTTTGCTCTTCAGTCTATTTGCGGTTATGAGTCTGCCATTCGAGGAAAGAAGTCGCCAATCTGTGGATTATTCTCTGATGCGGAGTGGCTATCCTATGAGTACGCTTGGGATATGAAGTACGCGCATATGGTTGGTCCTTTCAACCCACTGTCCAATTATCTCGGCTTTCCATGGTTGCACTCCCAATCCAAGCTGTTCGACAACATCGATGAAAAGTCTGATCTCAAGGACGAACAGTCGTCCGGCTGGCCCAAGGAGCAACGTCTGTTTTTCTACTTCACCCACCGCGAAGTCCCACCCTTCGTCGCCACAGCACTGGGCATCTTCAACTCCTCATCGCACGAAGGCTACGACGAGTTCCCTACTACACACGTCAATCACGTTCGCGCCTGGAAGATGTCTGATTTGATTCCCTTCTTGGGTCATGTCGGTATGGAGAAGATGACTTGCGAACGACCTGACACTAAGGGTAAGGGCGAGGAGTTTATCAGGTTCATTGCCAATACTGCGCCTCGCCCTCTACCGCTTTGCCAGAGTGGACCAGGTGCCAGTTGTCCGTTCAAGGAGTTCAAGAAGATTGTCAGCGCGGGTATGGATAAGTACGGCGATTTTGACGGGGTTTGTGAGAATGAGAAGAATGATGAGTTGTAATGTGGTAATTTTAGGTTGCATAGTAAATTGTATGAATAGTAGTTAACCATGTGTGTTAAGTATCTAAGTAAATGAGACCTTGATGATACGAATCCAGTTGTTGTTCGTGAAGCCAATTGTAAGAGTTTCACCTGACTCATCCAAGTGAGGATACGCAAGTCCAGCGTAGACCAAACCGTCATCAATAGGCTCATCTTTATAGATGTCCTTCCCTTCAGTCCAAGGCCCTTCAGGACTTGGGGCAGCCTTCAAAAACACGGTTCCGCCTACATCTGTCAGTCACTCCCATCTTACAAGGAAGGGGTGTCCAGAACTTACCAAGGTCAAGTCCAACATAGAAGTACGTCTCAAAGTGCTTGTTATAAACAATCTGCCCCTGTCCAACACCCCACATAACAGCAGTCTCACAGTTGAACTTGGTCAACGGCTCACTCTTCCAGCCCTGTTCCCTTCCCCACCAATACTCGTACTTGTCTAGGTCGAACGCGTCGGCGGCAGGGACGCGGGCCATGTAGATGTACAGTTTGTCGGGGAAGTCTGTGAAGTGATTTGGTGGGTTGCCTAGGATGTAAATATACTCGCTGTTGACATCGCGATATGTTGCCACATCACCGTATTTTGGGAGTTCGTCGCCGTTCCACCATATACCATTTTCGCCGTAGCGGTCTGTTATGGTTGGGACGTCGTCGATAAGTTCGACCTTTGCTACACCTGCGCCTTTGTAGTGCTCGTTGTCATTCTACACATGTTAATAAAGAGACCAAAATCCATTGTAAAGCATACTCACCACGAGGTAATAAAGCACACCAGTTGCGCTCTCTGGATCAACCTCCACGATACCCGTACCTCCAAAGCCAAACATGTTGGTCTCCCCCCACTCCTCTTTAAATGGCATGAACTGCAATTGATGTCCATCATCATTAAGATGCAGGTCCTCTACGACCAACGGATCGTCAGTTAGAGCGGACACAGCATTTCTCACCATGCCATGAAACCCTTCAGTGTCCTCTGCCGGATCAGTAACTCCAGTTTCGCACCAGAGCACGTCCCCGTAGACGGCATACCATTTTCCGCCGAGCTGGCCTGTGAAGCCAAGATCACGACGAGATGCGGCATTGGAAGAGCGCTGAGTGCCGAGGAATTCTACTGTGAAATCGGTGATGGGGTTTTCACCTTCTGGTTGGGTGTTATCGACGGACATTGTGAGTTTGCACCAAGTTTGAAAAGGTCTATACTGCTCTCATGACAACACTCATGGTCATCTTCTTTTATGCTTTGTGTTACTCATGCTAAGCCGGAACAACGGCCACAACGAGGGGTTCAGTCTGGGGTAGATTTGATACCGAGGTCCATGTGCGAACACCGTTGCATGTTGAATTGAGGGGAATTCACATGCGGTGCTAGATCCTGATTAGGATTGAGGCACAGAATACTTGGTAGTTTAATTACCCTAGACAGCCGATCTCATGAGACCTGATAAGATAAGACGATAAGATAAAGAAAAACTTAGTGCCTGTGGATCTGTCGTAACTCGTAAGCAGTGGCGCACTAAGAGATAAGATAAGAGAACAATTTTCCTTCGCGACAGGGAAAAGATAAGCGCGTTGACAAAAAGTCGTAACTCAGTCATGCAAGCAAGCACCTTTCTTTGACATCCATGATTCTGGGTATGTTTCCCTTGACTGTTGTTATTACCTTATTACTCCAGATTGCATGAACCTTATCTCAAATCTCCAGCTTCTTCCAACATACGGCGGATGGATAACCGTTCTTCCATTACAGTAACCCTTTAAATCATCAGCTCCAATTATTCCCATTACTGTTATGTAATGCCCCATGAATATCACCGGCTCGGCGGTACTCGGTGTCGAACAGATCCAAGCTCTAGATACATTCAAGTACAGTTCTACCCTCATTATGAGCAGTATCTCAGTAAATAAACCCTCTTCTTTTTAAAGAGACATGCAGGGTCCAGTCTAGGGTCTTGGCAATTAACGACACCAAAAACAAATCATGACGATCTTTCCCATACCAACACCTTGGGTGCAGAACCTCCTGCAGGTACAAACTTTACTATGGGTCCTCTAGTTTAGTGCTCAGATAGGTCAAAGTACGAAATGTCAAGCACGCAATCGCACGCAATGGCATATCATTACTGCACGGATAATCCCATAGAGTAGATAAATACCAACTTGACCCCAATCGCCACAGTTCCTCCCAGACCTCGAATTTTGCGTTCCTCAACTTCCAGAATGGCGTCCTCACGCGATGTCTCGCCCTCCCCAGAAGGGTCATCAACCAAACCCTCCTTCTTCCGCTCAATTCCCTTCCAGATCGCCATCGCATGCGGTGTCTCCTTCACAGCACCCGGCATGTGGGATGCCCTCGGCGGTCTCGGCGCCGGCGGAGCTGCAGAGCCCTACGCTGTCTCAGCAGCCAACGCGCTCGTATACGGCCTCTTCGCTGCAGTTTGCATAGCAGCGGGTGCAATTAACAACAGAATTGGCCTGAGATATGGACTTGCGCTGGGAGCTATCGGATACCCGATTTATGGCGCTGGATTGTATACAAATAACGTTGCGCCCAAGACGTGGTTTTTGTTGTTTGGTAGTGCGCTTTGTGGTATTTCGGCGGGCTTCTTTTGGGCTGCCGAGGCGGCCATTATTATCGGATATCCTAGCCCTGAGGATCGTGCTTTTTATCTCGGTAAGTCCCGAATTACTCAAATGCGTGGGATATTGAGACACTGACTCTTTAGCTATCTGGCAATCTGCCAAAGCAGCAGGTCCCATTGTCGGAGGCGCCATCAATCTCGGCCTCAACGCGCAATCTTCCTCGAAGGGCTCCGTTAGCTCAGCGACTTACATCGTCTTCATCGTCATCATGTGTCTCGGCCTACCGATCGCTCTTCTTCTCAGTCCGGCCGAAAAAGTCCAGCGAAAAGATAAAACACTTGTTGTTGTGACCAAGCAACCTACATGGGCTGCTGAGTTCAAGGCTGTGCTATCGCTTCTCGTCACGAAGCGCATGCTGCTCCTCATTCCAGCATTCTTCATCAGCTACTTTTACAACGGCTTTATGAGCACCTGGTTGACGACATACTTTACTGTCCGATCCCGAGCGTTCTCATCGTTCTTCACCAACTTTTCTGGAATCATCAGCTCATTCCTGATCGCGGGATTGTTGGATCGTCAATCAATCTACATCAAGACACGAGCAAGAATCGCTTTCCTGTCTATCATCACAATCCTCACCGGAACATGGATCTGGGCGACTATCCTCCAGAAGCAATTCTACGATGCTGCTGAGCCTCCCGTTTTCGACTGGTTCGAGGGCGGTTTCGGAAAGTCTTATGCTCTGATCTTCTTCTGGCAATTCGGTGGCCAAGCGTTCCAACAATTCTTGTACTGGCTGGTTGGACAGTATACTACTGATATCTCATCATTGTCTTATCACTGTGGTATTCTCCGTGGATTTGAGGCTCTGGGACAGACTGTCGCTTGGGCGTAAGTACCTCCACATAATTCTATTACTGAGCAAATAACTAACAGCAAACAGTATGCAATCTGAAGGCAACGCCAACCACTTCGTCAGTATCGGTCTCAACTTCGGAATCACCCTTCTCTGCGTCATCCCAACCTGGATTGTTCTCTCTGGTTTGGAACACAGCCACGAGATCAAGATCACAGCAAGACCCGAGTCTCCGACAAAAGAGCAGGAAGCTGAATCTAAAGCATAAATATGCATGCGTATTTGTTTAACCAAATAATAATAGTCTACATAATTCAACATTGTACAACAAAATTACTCTTCTATCTATGATGATGATTGGTGATTGAGCGTTGATGCTCTTGGTCTTGATGGCGTCGCTGATCTCGATCGTGTTAATGCAGCAGCTGGCATTACTGGTAGAGATGTGCAGCGCTCCACGTTTTGCACGGGTGCTTCGTTTGCGCGAAAACTATCTGATCGGGTTCGAATTGATGCAACTTCGCTTTCGTGTTCTTGATGTTGATCTTGTTCCCTCTCAACTGCGATAACACGCTCGTTGCGGAGACGTTCACCAGGCACCATTGGTAGATCAACATGGCTTGGGTCACGGTTTTGTGGTTCCGTGATAAAGTCATGAGCTGGCGTTCCGAGGATGTCTCCGACTTTGAAGAATGCTTTTTCAACCTTTTCCCTGTAGGGGTTTCTTGCTGGGTGGTTTATCGATCGATTACCGTCTATTGATGAGTCTCGGTGTAGTGAGGATCGGGGAGGAGGGACGTCCAAATTTGGAGACAATTGAGTGGTTGGATGTGTATCGGTCACTGAAATAGTCGGTCCAGTATGGCGGCTGTTCAGTGAAGACACGCTGCCATGGTGCGACACTTGGCTCTGTCGTGCACTGTTGTCGATGTGGCAGTGAGGGCAATTGCATTGATGCGGTTTGTATGGATCACCTGCTTCTTCGGCATGACGTGCGAGGAGAAGATATAGTGAGCCTACCATGGCCATCGCTGTGCCTGTGACCGGAGCCCATTGCCCTGGAAAGTGTTAGTACACGGATGAACAATCTGAAGAGTAATCGGCTTACCAATATTGGCCATAGGTTCCGTCTGATAGTCAACCTGGGGACTAAAGAAATTAATCTCTCCCACAATCAAAATCGCCAATCCTGCTCCTCCGAACACCGGCACTGCCAGGATCTTGAGATAGAAGCCAATGGTGTCATTGACCTTCTTCATAACGCCCTTGTTAGCACCCCCATCTTCTGTGGTCTCCTCCTCTTCCTCCTGCTGTCTGCCAAAGCGTCTTCGCCAATTAATCTCCAGTACGCGATCCCACATGCTCACCAAACATAGGACTGCATGCACGCAACACGCAGCTGCAAGTAGTGTAGCGGCACCAAAGGTCAAAGTGTGAGGTGCAGGGATGACATAGATATTATCTGCTGAACCGCCGCGCATGGAGGAGCGAGGACCGTCTTGGGTAGAGCAGATGAGGCCGCAATTGTTGCCTTCGGTGTAGTTGAAGTCTGAGGCATTAGGGGAGACGGGGCTGCCCGAGGCGTTGGTTGTGCAGTCGCGGGTTTCTATACGGTAGAATTCGACCGTCATGCTTAGGAGGCCGATCAAGAGCAGAAAAGTCCATAAGAAGATGGTGTTTCTGCCAGGATCGTTGAAGTATGTTTTTGACATCATGACTGTCACTGGAGCAGCGAGGATACCGATCGCGCATAGTTGGAAGGCCCCGTAGATATCCATATCAACAGCATCTGTAGAAATTAGCCTTCATCCTTATTGAAAAACTGATCATGTCTTACCTGGATTGTGCATCGCTGTCAAGACAATCCCATGAATGGCCGCAACAGCGGGCAGCACGAGAGCAGCAGCCAAGCAAGGATTCACCAGCCATTCCTTTTTCTTTGCGACAAGACAAGTAGCGATGAGGACATAGTATCTTTACCTCATTAGTGTTTTGTCAAAGGAATAGTGTGTGGATGACTTACAAAACTCGTGTACCTGTACCATATTGTCCAGAAACAGGCCATGCGCAAATGACCTGCAACGCTTCAGTGGTGTCATTGACAGCTCTCGGCGCCACAACAGCCTCTAGAACAGAAGAAACCGCAGGCATAGCATGGTCTTGGCAGGGCAGATTAGAATATGGGGTAAAGTCAATCAGTGCATGCTGGTAGTGTGGGGAGATTTATGGGCTGGACACTGCCTTGAGGCTTATTTAAACCCCAACGGAATAGGACTTGTAGCTGACTGCATTCCGAACGTCACTCACTTTTCGTCAATGGTCAATGCTTTCTGTAGGCATCTGCTTTCGACTGGTAATCATCGATTGGTGTGTCTCAGCTGACTGCTCAGCCACTTGTTCGTCGCTACTGATCGGGCGGGCACTAAATCCGGGGGGAAAACAAGCCTTGACTAACCGGGTTTGGGCCTGTCGTAATTGGCTAACAAAGTGCCAAGAGTCCCAATCGCAGAGGATGCCAAAAGGGACTGATCTGCGAGCCATCTTAGGCATCAGCATTTGTACCTTGTTGACCGGAATATTATTCTTCTAGAAAACTTCTCTTGTCCTTCATTTCGCTTGGCAAGGTTTAGTTCTTGTTTCAAGACAATCAGGCTTTTATCACACCATAAGAATAGAATCAGGTCGAAATGCTAGGTAGTCTAGCTTCGGTGCTTCTTCCTTGAATGCAGACACCTTCTCTTCTATTGGATCGTTTCTTCACCATTTGCTTGACCCCACTCCGATACGAACCCAACCAATCCTCCCTTGTCATTTTCTCTTCCCTTTTTTTCCTTTTTAACGAGAGGCATCTGCTGCTTTTTCTTCACACGGGCGAACCGTTTGCCTTGGGAATCAACGGTCATGGCTGGTGTTGATACCAGCGAGATCCGCCAATGGCGGTCCATCGTTACACTGGTCGTCTTCATAATCGCTAGTAGGTTACCGTTACTCTTACACATGTGCAATGTATCACTGACACTCGCACAATAGATATCCTTGTCCTCTGGCCATTTCACATCCCTGTCTACATCCCAAAATCCCTCGTCGACATCACATGGCGATGTTTTGTACATTTCCGCATCATACCAGCGAGTACGCATCGTGCTATTCTCACCGACAAAACTCGTTGCTCCAAGAATTTCGTGCGCTTCAACTTTCCCGTCAATCTAATCACTGCGCCTTTGATAGCCGATTTATTCCTACTAGCTATCTCAGCAATTGGGCGAAAGGAAGTTCATGATGGAACTGTCGGTGCTAATCATATTCATCCTCTCGATATCATGGCCTTCTTCATCACACTGGCCTACATCGCTATTTCAATCGACGCATCAGGTATCATTCGCTGGTTAGCCTTCAAAGTCTTGAGCTGGGGTGGAAAAGTTGGCCACAGGCTCTTCTTCTATCTCTACGCCTTTTTCTTCCTGCTGGGAAGCTTTATCGGAAATGATCCCATCATTCTCTCCGGCACAGCTTTCCTAGCGTACATGACGCGCGTTTCCAAGAACATTACTAGCCCGAGAGCTTGGATCTTTACGCAATTCGCCATCGCTAATATAGCATCCGCTATTCTTGTTTCGTCAAACCCTACCAACCTTGTCCTCGCTGGCGCGTTCGATATCAAGTTTATCGTTTACACGGCTAATATGATTGTCCCCGTCGTTGTCACAGCAGTGGTCCTCTTCCCATTTCTACTTTATGTGGTATTCGCCGACGAAAAGCTCATTCCGTCTGAGATCGAAATGCATACCCTGCCTGCAGCGGCGCGAGAAAAGGAGCCTGTTAACCCTAACATTCCTTACGTCCAACATCAAGCCGAAGAAGCAGCAGAAGGAAGACAAGGACAAGAGATGACCCTTTCACTGGAATACATCATGAATCCTTTCCTTGATCGCAAAGGTGCTGCGTTCGGCGCTTTGATCATGTCTGCGACGCTCATCACAGTCTTGGCGATAAACGCGGCCAGTACAGGCAAAACGGGCGAGACCCCGGTATTTTGGGTTACCGTGCCGGCTGCGTTTGTCATGTTTTGCTGGGACTTGGGGTCTGGCTGGATTCATCGACATGAGACGAGGCAGACGGCCAAGGTTTATCGGGAAGAGATGGAGAATGCGAGGGCTGATAGGACCTTGGTTTCCCATGATGAGTCCGAGCCGAAGCTGGATACTACATCTGGTTCATCTGATATCCACCCGCCCATGGCACCTACACACGAGGGGCAGACCCAGGACATCGCGCTGGATGATCTGCCAGAAACCAACGAAGCCAACAACTCTCAATTCGCCAACCCAAAAATTGTCGTATCAAACACCGCAGGGAACAGCCCCGTCATGATCTCTGGCTCGTCACCTCAGTCACCTCTCCAAGCCGCCAATCCCGACACTCTCCACGCCGAAACAATGCCGACATTACCTTCTGCTCAGATGGAACCAGAAAAACTCGAAGCCGGTGACACGACCCGAGTGCCAGCCGATAAACCGAACCTTGTATCAAAGTCAAGAGAAGCATACGAGTGGCTCCAGGAAACCTTCCCTACCGTCATGGCTGTGGCAGCGCATCTCCCCTTCGCATTGGTCCCTTTCGCGTTCGCCATGTTTGTTCTTGTGCAAGCACTTGTTAGTACAGGTTGGGTTAATGTATTTGCCTGGGGTTGGTATCACTGGTCCAAGAGGACCGGAACAATTGGAAGTATTGGTGGAATGGGGTTCCTTTCAGTCGTCCTGTCCAACGTGAGTCCTACATCCAGCATATGTCGTACCGTTCTAACTTCTGTAGTTCTCTGGTACAAACATCGGTACCACGATTCTACTGTCACGCATCATTCAAGCCTGGAAAGAAATAAACTGCCAGGTCGACGCCAATCTCATCACAGATCGAACATACTGGGCGACGATTTACGGCATGGCTCTCGGTGTGAATTATGGCGCTTTCAGCACGGCATTTAGTGCATCGTTAGCGGGACTTTTGTGGAGGGATATCCTTGCGAGGAAACATATACATGTGAAAAGCCATGAGTTTGCGCGGGTGAACTTTCCTATCATTGCTATATCTATGGCAGTTGGGTGCTTGGTTTTGGTGGGGGAGGTTTATATCGTGAGAGATAATTCTCCGTATGCTTCTTTGGAGAAAGCATGTCCCAATCGTTAGCGTGCTTATAGACAGTATTCCCATAGATTGTATATACACATTGCACATAAGACATACAGGGACAGTGAAATGTGTGTCGGGAAGGCCGATGGTTGCTCAGGTGATGAAAAGAAAGCCACTGACACGTGTCGAGGTTAGGCAATCCGTTCCCAAATTATCGCCTACAAGACGCAAGGCATCATTGATTAGTTTGGCTAACGATGCGAGTGTCGGTGAGGACTGAGACAATGGCTTATGTGGGCGTTGCTGGTCCTTTCAGCTGGCCTTTGCCAGTGGTAGCCTAGCCCCTCTCTTGTTCAAATATGAACAGACCTTGCCCCGGCGATCACTTGTGTTTTCATCTTATTTCTGTGAGGCTCGTGTGCTACCTGCCTTTCGCCATGGCCATTTCGTGGTATTACCCGTCTGCCATGACGTCTTTCTTGATATTTGGATTCGCATTCTCCATTGGTCACTACTGCTACTATGCATCCCTCGATGGCAAGTCAGCCGCGAATCAAGAATGGGCGATTAGGACCGGAACTGCCTTCTCATTCCTCATAAAGTCTTGTTACGCCGCTAGCCTGGCCATCGCTGTCAAACAACTCGTTTGGGCCAAAGTTCGTCATACGGCATGCCCGATTAGCACAATCGATGCCCTATTCGCCGTTACTACAGACATCACTTCACTCCTCACGGTTGGACTCTGGGGTAAAGCTCCTACTGTCGCAATAATTGGGGTCATTTTCTGGCTTATTCCGCTTGCTGTCATTGTGACTCCCTCAACGCTGTCTGTGGCTACGGCCGAAGTCATTTCTCCACAGCCTTGCAATATCCCGATTCTCGATTTCAGAAAGGAATTCGACTTTGAGTACAGGAGCCCACAAAGGGCTCTTCCCAATGTTGATTATTCGAGGATGATCGATTCTGGTACAATACCAAGCGGGTGGCATCCGTCAGAGGGTCTCTACGCCGGCCCTTCTCCCTTTCTGATCAAGCATGTCAAGCGTGTCTTCGTCAGTGGGCAAAACCTTGACACACCCTCCATCTATGGCCCAAACTGCACCTAAAATGCCAGTGTGCCAGGCATAGGATACCAATGCGCCCTACTTGATCCAGGCAAAGAGGAAGACAGTGCTAATATTGATCTCATTATGGATGACCTTCCGCTCAAGGCACCGCTCTATCATGCTTATTTTAGCAGAGACCGTCGTATCTGGGCTTATGTCATACAAATGGAAGGGAAAGGTACAGGTTCCAGCCATGAAGTAGTAACGTCACCAATCGAGCACTTCACCTGTGAACCACATAGGGTCGTCTACGACGTTACCTTCCGGTTTGTCAACAATATCCGCACGATGACGTTAGGCAAAGAGAGGTTTCATGGTCGAGTACCTTGGAAGACATTCGCGTCCAATGGTTCTCTATCTTCTACCTATAACGAAACTAATTACTGGGCCTACCAATCTCTCGCCGATGCTCTCGCTCAGCATATCAACGGCACTATGTGGATGCCTCGGAACAACGAACCGTCCACCGATACCTTGCTAAGCTATACTCCACTTGTGGGATTCATAACTACAGAGAACCCCAATAAAACCGTGTTGGAATTCGTCCTCTATCCAAAACTCAACTTTCGAGATAAGCTTGCTGAACTTGTCCGCAACTTCTCCATCTCCCTACTCGCAGAGCCCAGTGTGCATATCTACACGACTCAACCGGGGGAGTGCCAGGTTACCAACTGGGTTTCCAGATGGGAATACAACAAGGTTCCGCTCTGGATAGCATACGGCTCATTATGTCTCATTGGTATGATGGGTCTAATTCTTGGCGCTTTTTCCATCGGTTTCAATGGTTGCACTAGCGACATGGCGTTTTCCAAGATTGTCTGCACAACTCGAAATACTAGTCTAGATCAAGCAGTTATGGATAGCCATTTTGGAGTTCATCCTTTGTCTAAGAGACTCTTGGAAACAAAACTTCGGTTTGGAGAGATTGTTAGTGAGGGTCATGCTGGGTTTGGGCTTGAACGCCAGGTCACTACACTGGAGAAGGGAAGATGTGAGCCTAGGCTAGCATAGGTAACTTGCAATTGATATTGGAAAATCTAATAATGATATTCCAAATGGGAACGTGTAACCAGCATCAATTTATCCACGTTGTTCCTTTACCAGCTAAGAAGCAGCGCCGCCAAAACAAGGTCCCATGTAGCAATCATTTCCATCGGAGCTACCAAGTTCAAGACTAGGGAAACCCCATGGGCACAACCGCGATGCACAGCTGTGGCTAAAGCTGGGCTTGACAGTACCAATCTCGCAAAATCCACCCCCAACTTTGTAAAATACACAATTATCGATGGTATAGCAAGCCTGACAACACGTCTTTACACCATTTTCTCCCGATACTGGTTTAGTGTTAGTGAGCCCTACGTAGGGACTTGACGGGGTTTTCCATGGGCCTGGAGGTTTCGGCATTGTCGCAAGGGTGTTGTGTAGCTGTGGCAGTAGCTGTTCTACCTTCGATCACAGTGAGTGGCTCAACTGAATCCTCTGTCACCATGGTGGTTGTTACCTGGGTGATGGTGGCGGTGCTGGTTGTGGTAGTCTCCGGCGCCGTGAGGGTTGGTCCATTCTTGTAGCGGATGATAGTGACAGTTATCCTCTCGCTTACAACTTCTGCTCTAGTCTCTTCCTAGGCTTGTAAAGACTCAAGATTCATTATTCAACGCGTCTTGAACTTACCTTTGCGTTACCAAAGAGACGTTGGTAGAAAGCACATAAAAATTACGTCGAGTGAGGTTGAATTATAGTCAACAGATACCTGCACTACGGTAAGCCACTTCAACCACAAGCCAGGCTTGTGTTAAGTCTATTCGTTAGAAGCGAACGGTAGATAAGCTCCAATTATAGCCGGGGCTAACCTATCCATAGTAGAATAAAGTAACTACGGAGAATAGAGAATGGTAAACAAGACTCATGCAGTGGTGGACAAAGGTCGCCATGGTTTCAGTCTCGAAGGTGATCTTTTCCTTAAATTGATCCTAAAAGAATACTCTTATCTTTAACGTTGATGAGAACAGAACTAACAAGTCTTGCTTTTAACCCCCAGTTCTGATTCTGCTTTGACAAAGAGGGTCACAGTAAAGTAGCCGACCTCCAGCACCGAGGAGCCATAATGAACTAGACAAAAGGTCTAACACATGACTCAATTCTCATGAAAGCAATGCCAAAGCGCTATGCCGCTAGAAGCGGATAAGGCATGATCTGCAAGGGTATCCGCATCGCGAAATTTGACCAGCCCATTACGCTTATCGCAACCGCCGACCCCTGCACCAATGATAATCCCAGGATCACCTCAAACAAGAGATTCACATGACATTCCCCCATCAACCCGTCTGATAAGAGTCGGATAGACCCTAGTCCTCAGGTACCATTAGCAAACGTCCCTCTGCTCAAATGCCGAGTCCCGATCTAACTGCCTGTAAAAGCGTTAGCAATGCCGAACTCCGGACATAATCGGCGGTAGCATCCGTTATTGGTAGGTGCTTAACCGGAGAAACTACCACATAGTCACTAGAGCGAGGCTGTCGGGACTTTTTGTAAATCAGTATGGAGGTGGATCTACCACGAGGAACGAAGCGGATGCCAAGGACGGGTGGCTGCATTGACAGATCTAGCCAAGACTTCAGATGAGGCATATGTTCAGCGAGTGAAGAAGATGAGACATATCGAATGAGACGTCTGTTCTTGGAAGGTCAACCGGATAGTAGAAGCCGAGTGAGGTGACAGCAAGATAGATGAAGCATCACGACATCAAGACACGGCGGATCGGTGTTGTTCAAAATGATAATCCAGTACAGCTTCGAAGATGTATAAATATCGGCGAGATCATCTCGTCTAACATCTGGATCATCACCATCGCTCAGTATCTCTCACTCCATCTCATCTACTCAGCACAATGCCTTCTCTCAACGCCCTTCTCGCCGCCTCTCTGGCCTTCGCTTCCATCGCCCTCGGCGCCCCAGCACCCCAGGACAAGCACTTCTCCGTCGAACAAGTCAAGAACCCCAAGTTCATCAAGAACGGTCCTTTGGCTCTCGCTCACGTCTACTCCAAGTACGGCGTTCCTCTTCCCAAGGGACTTGAGAAGGCTGTCAAGTCTGTCAAGACCGGCTCCTCTCATTCCAAGCGTCAAAATGGCAGTGGCTCTGTCATTACTACCCCTGCCGATGAGGATATCGAGTGGTTGACTCCCGTGCAAATTGGCACACCTGCTCAGACTCTGAACTTGGACTTTGATACCGGTTCTTCCGACCTTTGGGTCTTTAGCACGGAGACCTCTGGAAGCAGTGGTCACGATGAGTACAATCCTGCCAAGAGTAGCACTGCTAAGAAGCTTGCTGGTGCTACTTGGTCCATCAGCTATGGTGATGGAAGCACCTCTTCTGGTGATGTATACAAGGACAAGGTCTCCGTCGGTGGTCTGGCCGTCAGCTCGCAAGCTGTCGAGTCTGCACAACGCGTCTCTGATGAGTTTGAACAAGAGACTGGCCTCGATGGTCTTCTCGGTCTCGGCTTCAGCTCTATCAACACTGTCAAGCCCACCAAGCAGAAGACTTTCTTCGACAACGCCATTTCTACTCTGAAGTCCCCCGTCTTCACCGCTGATCTGAAGCACAAGCAGCCTGGAACATACAACTTTGGCTACATCGACAGCTCTGCTTACACTGGCAAGATCGGATACGCTCCTATTGACTCTTCTGGTGGCTGGTGGGAGTTCACCTCCTCTGGTTACGCCGTCGGTTCGGCTTCTCTCAACAGAAGCCCCATCACTGGTATTGCTGATACTGGTACCACCCTTCTCCTCCTCCCCGATGCCGTCAACTCGGCCTACTATGCCAAGGTCAGCGGTGCTCGTTACAGCTCTTCCTACGGTGGTTATGTCTTCAGCTGCTCTGCTACCCTGCCCAACTTTAGCTTCGGCGTTGGCGGTGTGACTATTACCATTCCTGGATCTTACATCAACTATGCTCCTGTCCAGGAGGGCTCGTCTACCTGCCTGGGTGGTATCCAGCCCAGTGATGACATCGGTATCAACATCTTTGGTGATATCGCACTCAAGGCTGCTTTTGTTGTTTTCGATGGTGGAAACCAGCAGGTTGGCTGGGCCAAGAAGGCTCTGTAGAGGATGATGGAGGATGGATTGACTGTTTGCTGTATATAATTCTATCGTATATATGAGTCTGAAGACACCGTATCATAAATCTATACCGAAGTTCACCTGAGCAAGACGCCACCCAATGTGCTTTCCGGCTGACTTTGAAGAATAACCCTAGCAGTGCTCATCACAGCAATATCATCTATGTAACCTTTTCTATTTTCGTTTACTTTGCAAAGTCTGATTGGTTGCAATGAATGGTCGATGGCGGAGGAAACCTTGACGGAGCTGCGGTTGCGGTTTTGGTTAAGTCCGAAACTTGTAAATCCGACACCACAGCTTAAAAGGCACAGGCAGCGAAGACTACGTGAGCTGGATTTCTCTGCATTCCCTCTGGACATAATCGTTGTCTGTCAGGTAATTATCATTGAAATGGCTACTATTTTAGTAACTGGTGCGAATCGCGGTATTGGCTATGCCATCGTGCAAGCCATCGGTACTCGATTCCCATCCTCAACTATCATACTCGGATGTCGTAGCACGGATGCAGCAAAGGACGCAATTGGATCTCTACCCGCGGATGGCGTTAAGGCTCAACTATTCTATGTCGAGCTGGATATTGAGAATGATGCTTCAGTCGAGGCAGCCGTGGCACTAATTGACCGAGACTACGGGAAATTGGATGGTATGTCGTTAATCAATTGATCTTGTTTAGACACTAAATATCTTAGTTCTCATCAACAACGCTGGCAGGGTTGAGAAAAGAGTCTCAGTCAGTCTGCCACATATCCGGGCGGCCTCCAATTCGTGTTTCAACAATCTCATTACCTCAAACGCCGTCATCACTCACGCTTTCGACTTACTACTTCGAAACAGCTCATGGCCAAGGGTCATCATGATATCAAGTGCACGTGGCAGCGCAGGTAGAACAACAAGCAATCAGGTTAGTCATTTCTCGCCGTCGCAGCATAGAACTGACCTCTCACTAGCTTCCACCCGTTGCAAATATCGACTATTGTGTGTCCAAAGCGGGTCTAAACATGCTGATGATACACTTGCAGACGGTGGAGAACCATAGACAAGACGCAAATCGGATCACCTTCTGGGCTGTCAGTCCCGGATATTGCAGTACGGCTTTCAATGGCTACAAAGGAAAGAAGGCTCCTCTCGAGGGAGCGGAGGCGGTGGTCAGGTTAGTCGAAGCGCGCAGGGACGAAATCGAGCCGGGGACGTTTTGGGAATATGAGGATGATAGATTCCAGCAGGTTCCCTGGTAGCGTTGAAGCTCAAGCATGCAGCTCACCCGTCAGTGAAGTTATACCTATCGACGGCATCTGTATCACGCTGAGTGTGTCTTTTTCAGGCTAGAGCGACTAGTGATCATTGAGTTAGTGCAAATATCATGTGACGTTAGATCAAGCAGTGCAGTTTTATTCCCAACAAAACGGATCCTTTAGAGCCAACTATCGCGCCTGTTTAACACTTGACTTCGAACCTTCCAAAATGCTCACATACCAGCCAAACCAATTATGCCTCCCGAATGAGCTGATTGATATCGTCATCTCTCATTTACCAGCCCACGATCTCACCCAAATATCTCGGACCTGCAAATCACTCAACAAGTTTGCCGAATCAAAGTTATGGACAACTCTCGAATTCCATCATCCAAGTTTTCATCAACAGTGTGATAAGAAGCAGTCACTGCCCGAAATTAGCTCATCAGATCGATTCTATCAGTGGGGCTCGTCTCGTCAGGGTCCTTGGAGAGTTGGAACGCTCCTCCAAATACTGCACAATTTAGACACAGACCGGTTAAGGAATGTTTGCGCACGTGTCAAGTCGATATGCATTGTTCTTCAAGAAAGCTTGAGCTTTTGGGAGTTTCTACCTTACTTTGTCAATCTTGAAAGTCTTGAACTACACACTGATCATCGGGAGACTGTTGAAGACAGATCTTTTGATACGTCTCGGCCAGTATTATCCAAGATTCGATTTGCGAGGCTGGTTGGCTATGTTCCAGTCCCGGTGGTAGAATGGCTGTTGGCTTCGGGTAAGAATATCGAGCGACTCGAGCTTGAGCTGCTAAAGGAAGGCATGCCAGTTGCTTCGTGTATCGACGAGATTCTGCAAGACCACCCTGAAGATACCGAGAGCCCACTTCGGGCTGACAGACAAGGGAACACAGATGGGTGGTCGTGTATCCCACGACCGCTCTCTGGCTTCTTACCTGACAAGCATCAGCTTGCGCTTCCAAAGTTGAGATACTTGTATCTGTGCCAACCTTCTGACAACGATCTGGAGAATGAGATGGATCAGAACTACTTTTGGTCTACACACGCAGAGATCGCTGCCCATAAAGATTGGGGGCAGATCCTCAAATCTTGTAGCGCAACACTTGAGACTTTGATCGTAGAGCAGAAGATCGGAATGGAGGATTGCGATCCAGAATGTGACCGGGAGCATGAATTCATCAAAGGTGACCATCAAGGGCTTCGAAGCAAGAGGCTGTTGGACCTCCTTGAAGGGATTCTGGCACAACAGGAATTCCCTGTCTTGAGGCATGTGCTATTAAAGGGAATCGCAGTCAGTGCTGGGACGCCAGGAGCCGAGTTTATGGAACTGCTGAAAGGGTTGGATATCGGATGCGAGGCCAGGCTTGGCGATTGCTACATGTTTGATATGGGGGATGGTTCGGCATGTATATGTGATTGGGACTTCTACAGTGAGGGTGATGACGGTCTAGCAGGGGAGGAAATCTTAGCCACAGTTTAACCTGCATCATAATGAGAGCGACTGCTTTACCATTCTACCAAAGTATTACACCAATTCCAATCACGACCTTGAACCAATATTCATTAACAGATTCGATACATCCATGTTCTGTTGTGCCATTTCAGATGCCTTGAAACTCTTTCCCATTCCGTGAACACCCAAAATTGCGTTCTCTAGGTGAACCAAATGTAACCTATGATCCTGTGTCGGGCTGGAGTTGTTAGGCACTGAACTCAAGTAGGCTTACAGACTACGTACCTGCATACAATAGCGAAGATCAGGACAATGAGGACAAGGAAGTTCTGCCAACAAACATCAATAAAATTCTTCATACCTGCGATGAACTTACCGCGAGTCTCTCTACAAACATGTGTCCGATCAACCAGCCACCTTCTTATGCAAGGTATACAAGGAAATGGCTTAATTTCGGGTTCATCGTCGCCTTTTTTTTCTTTGTCATCTGACTTCTTTTTCTTTGCAGCTGGGTTCCAGGTTAAAGGAGTATCTCGTTTCAGTGGTGCAACCATGATTTCGTCCCCGACTAGAGAGTTGGTAGGCCATTTTGGGTCAGGCAAATTTGATGGTCTCAGAGATCCTGGAGGAAGGCTTTCGGGGTTAATAGGTCGAAAGCCACCACCACGAATTCTGAGTTTTGGCTTGTCTTCCTAGTAAAGATTAGTTTACAGCAGGACTTGTGGTATTTTATTAACTTGCCTTGATTGCCAGGTTGATATTCTTTGTCGGATTTGACATGTTGGCTGAATTGTGGAGGTTGAGCTGAATAAAGGCTGTTTGATTGACCGAGCGCTAAAGTGCGGGGCTGGCTAGCAGGAATAAGCGCTATAACAAGCGACAGGAAGTACCGAACGAGTACGGAGTAGAGGTAAAGTAAAGAGGATGAGTTACCGTTTATATATCAAGCCGGCTATTTTCAGCTCGGTGACTCTTGAGACAAACTTTTAGTGTCGTTCGATAACTTTTAGTATGATATGTGTGTTTGTGATTGTTTGGTGACGCAGGCAAACTGACTCCAGCGATTTTGATCACCATTGGTTGCTGACCACGGTGGCTTGGTCGCACAACCACGCAGATATCGACTTGGCGCTTATCCAAATCACATGACTTTACAATGTGATGTTCAATGATTTTCACGATTGATGGAGGTGGGTGGTGTATTTGCTTCCCGAGTGAGACAACTTTGAAGAGTTCCTCTTCTGGCTTTGAAAAACAAGGGCAGGGGTTAATCGCTGTGATGGAAATGAAAACAATGAAGGTATCAAGAGTTTTTCAAGGGCAAGCAACCATCTGTCAAGAGCTCCAAAAAAACAAAAACAAATAATCATAGGAGATAGCAAGTGTCTCGCTACAGTACGCATAAATAAAGCTATTATCTTCGTTGTATCACGACAAAAGGCATCATTGGTTCTCGATACTAAACGCTCTAGGTTAAGATCGCTACCCATCCGCGGCAATACGATCCTCCGGACCCGCTCACAGAATTCGCCGGAAATGACTGGCGCGACTGACAGCACGTTTCCATCACAGTTGGGTATAGCGCCGAGCAACTCAGGGGGTGACCATGTCCCCATGTTGCGATATACCCCTTGAAATCTCCATCTTTTACCAACGTCTCTCTATCTACTATAGTACCCATCTCTACATCCACCATGCCCAATTACACACAAGAACAACTCGAAAAAGCCGTTCACGATGTCAAAGTCCTCGGTCACAGCCACCAAAGCGCAGCCAAAGCCAACGGCGTACCAAAGTCCACTTTACTAGGACGTCTCCGTGGTAAAAAAAAGCAGCAAATTCAGCCATGTAGCATACCAACGTCTCTCACAATTCCAAGAAAAAGTTCTCGTCTCGTGGATCATGGCTCAGCATTCTACCGGCGCAGCACCTACGCAGAAGCAAATCATGACTCTCGTCGCAAGGCTGCTAAGGGAGCAGGGTGATCATGAGCCATTGGGCAAGCAGTGGTTGGCGCGTTTTCTTGATAGAAATGAGCCGCTTAAGAGATTACCGTCGAGAGGGGATGCTGGAACGAAATTGAGGTCCGTTGGGCCTGAGGCTGTGGAGGTCATCTTTTCTATGATGACGAACCCGCTGCTTATGAATAGTCAGACGGAAAACCCACAGTTAAGCCAGGGCCCATTCCATTATAGTCAAGGTCAGCTTGTAATGACGCAGGGATACACGACAGTGAGGATAATTGGTACGGAAAATGCAGGCATCGGTAATTCAGGTGCTGTTACTCCAGTTCCTGTCAATCCGGTTCCTGCCAATCCAGGTATGGTCAACCCAAGTGCGGTTAATTCAGGCGTAGTACGTCTAGGAGTGGTCCATCCAGGCATGGTTGATAGAATACAAGGCCAAGTCGCCAACAACACGGTGAATATGGGCAACGGACGAGAGCAAAATCCGATCGAGGTTGATTTGGACGACGATTCAGACGACGATAGTCTAAACGAAGCAGATCTGGACGAGCCCATCACCAGCATGGTGGTATCCCGAAACCCTACTCAAACGAACGCGAATGAAAAAGGTCCTTCTCAGATACCGGAGCAATAAGAACCAACACACAACGGCAACCGTATCGCGCTTAGTCCATCCACCTGCTCAGGTTCACCTTAGCTGTTATTGGTTGTCGCCGGGCTCAACCAACAGTACATAGCACCCATGACGTTGACGTCGGAGCATCTTCTCCCAGGCATGAAATCCGAAAACGTCTCAATAAAAAGCATTGGCTTCTGTCAGATTTAGAAGAATTGGCCGGTGAAGATAGAAGAGACGAGATAGTTTGATTATCTTATGCTAGCTTAGACTGACACTAAGACTACCTACTTTAGTTTGGCAGCTCAAGCCCAAATCGACAATTCTTCTGTTAGCCATCTGGCCTCTTGACTGTCTGTAAGGTACGATCAACATTCACCATGCGATTGTCCTAAGAAAGTCGTGAATGGAAAAATACAGTGCATGTTCGACACAAGTTGGGCTTGAGGCTTGCTTTGCCAAGCGAGGTAGTGAGCTAACGGACATGAACACGGAAAGGAAACCAATACGAAGAACATCGCGTAAACTGAGCATAGGGAGATAAGAACAGAGTATTTATCCTCCAAGCTCCTGCTCCCAACTATCGCTTTTGGCCGTGGGCCAGGTTGTTTGTACTGTGACTCGAAGTTCTGTTCTGATTGAAGCCTGACCTATATGAATAGTAAGAATCATAAACCTTGCACATACGACCATACCTACCGGAAAATACGGGATCCCGTCCGCTCTCCCATAGTCAAGCCGGTAAGGGGCGGATTAGTAGTTGGGTCGGTGACGACCAGCGAATCCCCGCTGTTGTATGTTTTTTCCCTGCTTTTTCTT